>NW_026895629.1:0-168665 GCF_033153095.1 Gastrolobium bilobum | reverse complement strand
TGAATGATCAGTGAATACTGTAACTTTGGAGCATATCAGATATGACCGAAACTTGTCGCATGCAAACACAACTGACAACATCTCCTTCTCCGTCACTGTGTAGTTGACCTGCACCGGAGTAAGAGTTCTACTGGCGTAGTACACAGTTCTGAAGATTTTGTCTTTTTGTTGCCCAAGTACTGCTCCCAAGCCGATATCGCTGGCGTCACACATCAATTCGAAAGGAAGACTCCAATCTGGGCTTTGAATGATAGGTGCGGACACCAGCCTTGACTTGAGTTCAAAGAAGGCTGTCATGCATTTTTCATCAAAATTGAACTTCCTATCTTGCTCCAGGAGTTCACAGAGTGGCTTTGCAATCTGTTGCAGGGGCATTACACAGCCCAAATGGCATTCTTCTGAATGCAAAAGTCCCAAATGGACATGTAAAAGTGGTTTTGTGTTGGTCTTCAGGAGCAACCGAGATTTGGTTGTATCCAGAATACCCATCCAAGAAACAAAAGAATTCTTTTCCAGCCAGATGATCCAGCATTTGGTCAATAAAAGGGAGGGGAAAATGATCCTTACGGGTCGCATTATTCAACTTTCTATAGTCTTGACAAATCCTCCACCCAGTTATCCTTTTGGTGGCTATTAATTCATGTTTTTCATTTTCAACTACAGGGAACACATTGCACAGGGGCAACCCATTTGCTGTCAGAGATAGGATAGATTATACCTGCATCAAGCCATTTGATGATTTCCTTTCTTACCACCTCTTTCATATTGGGGTTCAGCCTCCTTTGATGCTCCACAGATGAGCTGTCAGGATCTTGGAGCAAAATTTTATGCATGCAGATTGTTGGGCTAATTCCCTTTATATCAGCCATGGTCCAACCGATTGCTCCTCTGTAGTCCTTAAGCTTCTGTGTGAGCTGAAGTTCCTGTTCATGGGTTAGTAAAGAAGAAATAATCACAGAGATAGTGTTTTCTTTACCCAAATAAATATACTTCAGGTTTTCAGGTAAAGGCTTTAACTCCAAGGTAGGCGGTCGCTCTACTGAGGGCAAATTTGGTCTTTGCTCTTGCTCCGATCGGTTCAAGGATTCGAAGATCCTTTCTTTCTTGTCCCCAGTATGAATGGAATTAATGGACGCAAGGTATTCCTCCAATTCGTCAAAGTCCTTCATGCCTATTTCTGACTGCAACTGCTCCTGCTGTTCTTCTCTTATGATCAAGTCAAGAGTTGAAATGCTAGAGCATTCCTCAGTGCTATCTACATCAAACTTCATTGCTTTCATGACATTGAACTTCACCTCCTCTCCATTTACACTCATGGATAGTTTGCCTTTTCTGACGTTTATGACAGCATCACCAGTGGCCAGGAATGGTCTGCCCAGAATTATTGGAACTTCTTGGTCTGCTTCAAAATCCAAGATGATGAAGTCAGCTGGTAGAATGAACTTGTCTACTTGGACAAGGACATTCTCGATTTTTCCTTCTGGCTTGGCTATGGATCGGTCTGCAAGCTGAAGAGTGACTGTGGTTGGTCTTGCTGCTCCTATGTCAAGCTGTTTGAAGATAGAAGCTGGCATTAAATTTACACTCGAGCCCAGATCACAAAGTGCTCGACCAAGGTAGTTCTTCCCAACTGTACACGGGATGGTGGTAATATTCCAGGGTCCTTCAGTTTGGGAGGAATCTTAGTCAGGTATTTGCATGATTCTTCAGTGAGGGCTACAGTCTCAAATTCCTCAATCCTTCTTTTTTTTGACAAAACGTCCTTCATAAATTTTGCATACGAAGGCATTTGTTCCAGAGCCTCCACCAGAGGGACATTTATGTGAAGTTGTTTCAACAAGTCTAAAAACTTGCTAAACTGCCTATCTTCATGTTGTTTTTTTAACCTCTGTGGAAAAGGAGGCTCAATTGGTTCACTCCTCCTTTTGCATGGTGGAACATAAGTTGGGACTGAAACTGGTTCATTGTCTTTCATTGCTCCAACATCTGCTCCAGATGTTGTGGCAACTGGTGTGACTTCAGTGAGATCATCGTTCTGGACCTTCTCCCTTGATTCTGTCTGAGCTTCAAGGGGTTGAGGGTCAGTAGCTTCCTCAACTCCTTCTTCCATAGGTTGTCTTGCTAGTTCGCGTTTACGAGATCGTGCCACTAAATCTGGAGGTGGCAGAGTTTTTCCATCTCGTAAGCTTATAGCATTACAACGCTCCTGGTTTTCCTGGGACGGTTTTTCTGTGTCACTAGGGAGTGTCCCTGGTTGTCTCTGTTTGAGTGCTCCAGCCAACTGACCAATTTGGGTCTCCAGGCTCCTCATGGCTGCACTGTTTTGATTCATGTATTCCTTGACAAAAGTCTCAAAGGATTGGGACTTCCCTTCACCCTTATCCCAGTTTTGATGGTTCTGCCTGGGATATGGGGGTCGGTTCTGGTAGCTTCCTCCACTACCTCCAGCATTATTCTGACTCTTCCATCCTCGGTTGTTGTTCCCTTGATAATTATCATTGCTCCTGTTGTTATTATCTAACCACCTGCATAACACACAGCAGCCAAATTGTTACAGTCCTCATATTCATGAGGACCTCCACAAATGGAGCAACTTTGACTTGATTGAGTCAAGAGAAGTTGCTCGGTTGGTTTTTTCTGTTCCATGGGCTTCCAATTTTTTATAGTATTCTGGAGCGAAGCCATCTGTGCTGAAAGAGCATCAGTTGAGCTTAGCTCAAGAACTCCTGCTTTCTTGGAAGCATTGTTCCGTGTGGAAGGCCATTGAACATGTTTTTTTGAAAGTTTTTCCAACAACCGGTAGGTTTCCGGATAAGTAAAATCCAAAAGATCTCCCCCTGCAGCCGCATCAACAGTGGCTTTCAAGGGTGGGGTTAAGCCATGATAAAACGTGTGAATAATGCCCCAATCAGAAACTCCATGATTTGGGCAAATTCGTATTAATTCCTTAAAGTGCTCCCACACTTCATAAAGACTTTCTCCATCATACATTTGGAAAGATGCTATATCAGCCCTCACTTGGGCTTGTTTTGCTTGGGAGAAAAATCGGGTGACAAACTGTTCAGCTAGTTGCTCCCAACTAGTGATGGAATTTGGGGGCAATGTTCTCCTCCATTCTTTGGCTTTTCCTGCTAGGGAAAATGGAAACAGCCTCATTCGCATATTTTCCTCTGAGATACCATGAACTTTGAAATTATCAACTATCTCAGTAAAGTTGTCCAAATGACTGTGGGTCTTCCATAGGCAATCCATGGAATTGACCAGCATTCATAATCATTTGGAACATTGCAGGTTTGATTTCAAAGTTCGGGATATCCAGAGGAGGAGGAACATAGCCTCGTTCTGGACCATTTCTGAAGGGAGCAGCCATATCATTCAACGATGGCCCTCTTCCTCCATTCTGTCCTTCTTCATTCTCATGATTATTATTTTCATTGTTACCATTTTCACCATTATTTAGAACTTCCTCCATTGTATTATTTCTTAACCTTTGAACTCTTCTTCTATTTCTGAAGGTTCTCTCGGGTTCTGGATCAAAATGTACTATTTCCAGTCCAAGTTCTGTAGGTTCTGTGCTCATACAATAGGAAGAAGTCAAACACAATAAAAACAAAAAAGATTTCAAAAATACAAACAACAATGTTTCATTAAAGACGCCCTTTCTTGCCAAATGATCCCCGGCAACGGCGCCAATTGCTTGGTCGAACCGAGAGCTGCTCAGGGATATTTTTAAGGAGCAAAAATACAGAGTGATAATCGAGATTGCAAACAGGAGCAATCTACTCTGACCGAGAGCAACCCTCTTCAACTATACTCAAGCGTACGTGTCAAGCAATACAGGGTGTTGTTAGCCCCAGATTTATCGTCCTTAGGGAGCAGTTGTTAAGAAGGAATCGTTCAGGGAAACTTAATTCTTAGAAAAATGAAAGGAAAGTAGTTATTCTCAACCAAGCTTCACAAGGAGCAATCTCTAGCCAGCTAGTTAAACAGTGTTAACCATTCTGAACTAGATGAGAGCAGTGAATGACTTAGCATAGTCATCGAATATCAAGGCATCAAATTGAAGTAACTCAAAAGAAATTAATGAAGTGATTATAAAAGCAGCAATAGATAAGCACAATTTGGTTGTCGTGAAGAAAGTTATAACAAAAGTTTGATGTGAGATTGAGTTTAGAAAGAGTTAAGTAGGTGTTTCGGGTTCCATATTTTCATCCCTTTGGTTAACCCTGCTTGGTAGCATATTTTAAAAATGGATTCTGCTCCTTTCGTCGTTTTGCCACAAGTAAGTAAAAGAGCAAGGCCTTACTCTCCACATTACTCCGTAGAACTTAGAGTTAAATGCAAGGAAACCATGCTGCCTTCTCAAAAGAGCCTGGATTCACATGGCAGTGCTCTTCATTCAAGGTGTTCCTCCCTCCTTTCTTTAGGCTGAACTACCCCAAGATCTTGAGACTGCTCCGCACGCCCTTGTCAGTGTTTCATCGACCGAGTGGTCCCGGGATGAGGTTGCCAGCCCAAAGGGTTTCACAGAATCAATATATTAAACCAAAGAACAGCTCAAAATTCATTCATAAAATATGTGTTCATTACAAAGTTATCCTAAGACAAAAGGGATTACTTCTATGGAACCCTCACCTACTAAGAGGAAGTTAGCTCCTAGCGAGCATTACAAAAGAAAAATATCAGGAAAAATAAATGGCAAGCCCTCGAATGGTGTCCCGATTCATTCTCATGAAGGTTGATTCTTCCTTTTATAGAGTTCTTCTGTCAGATCCTCATCGTCCCTTTCATCAAGGGTTGTGCCTTCTTCAAATCCTCTCCAATAGCCGGTCTGCTCTCTGCCAGCTCAGCTCTGCATGGCAGTGGTCCCCCTTGCTTTTGGTGCTTTTTCTCGGGTGAGAATTTCGGAATCAGGGAGACACCTCCACCTTCTCTGTTGTGGCTGACGTGGAGGCTCCTGATTGCTTCCTTTTACTACTTTTGTACTGTAGCAGGCTTTTATGCTCCCTCCTGCGCAACATTCTTCCTTCTTTTCCTTAATGTGTGGGCCCTTCTGTTAGGTCTCAGGTTTCCTGATCAAAACAAATCAACCCAATAATCATATGTGAAAAAGTAAATGTCAATTTGCTCCAGGCCTACTCTAATTCCCATTTCAAGTGTTGCTCTGGTCCACTTTTCAAGACAATTGCTCTTCATGGAAAAAGAAGGTTAAAGAGAGTGATTTGTGACCAAAACAGGGGTTTTGTGGAGTGATATATACTTAATGGACCTCAACTTTTGAGGACCATCAGCACGCAGCTGTAGATCATTATCCTTGCTTAGCAAAAGACCTTGTCCTGGATCACTTTTAATATATCTTAAAAGACGGATGACAGCCTGATATTGATCCTCGGTTGGGGATTGCATAAACTGAGATAGAACATGAACGGAGTAACTCAATTCTGGTCGAGTAATGGTTAGATAAACCAGCCGGCCAATTAATCTTCTGTAGCGAGCAGGATCAGAGAAGGGTTCACTGTCAGATATTGCTAATTTGTGATTAGCCTCAAGGGGAAAGGCACATGGCTTGCAATCAAAGAGACCTGCTTCATGTAAAATGTCCAAAGCATATTTTCTTTGGTTGAGAAACAAACCAGAAGAACCATGAGCTATTTCTAAACCAAGGAAATATTTAAGGACGCCTAAATCCTTGATGTTAAAGCAAGACTGAAGAAAAACTTTAATGTCAGTGCATATGGACTCTGAACTGCCAGCTAAGACAATATCATCAACGTATATAAGTAGGACAGCAAAAGCGTTAGCCCTCGTCAATGTAAACAGGGTGTAATCAACTTTGGACTGCACAAAACCATATGATTCAATGGATGTACGAAGCTTGGCAAACCAGTTGTGTGGAGATTGTTTCAAGCCGTAAAGGGATTTCTTTAGACGACATACTTGATGAGGATTGCTATGATTAAAACCTGGAGGAAGCCGCATATAGACCTCTTCATCAAGATCCCCGTGTAGGAACGCATTAGTGACATCAAGTTGAAATAACTTCCATCCTTTGGCAACCGCAACGGCTATAAGAGTACGGACGCTTACCATCTTTGCAACTGGTACATAAGTATCAAAATAATCTTCCCCAGCTATTTGGTTATTACCAGCTACCACAAGGCGAGCCTTATACCGCTCTATAGACCCATCCGCATGGTATTTAATTTTATAGACCCACTTGCATGGAATGGCTTTCTTGCCTGGTGGTAGTGAAGTAAGATCCCATGTTTGATTTTGTTCAAGTGCATCTATTTCTTTACGCATAGCTACGCGCCATCTTTCATCAAGCACATCGTCTTTAAAAAAACAAGGCTCAATGTTGCTAGAAATTGCTGCAAGAAACTTCTGATGTGTAGAAGAAAAATTAGAGCATGAAACATAATTTGCTATGGGATATAAAGTACCTGAGGATAGACTAGCCTGGGTAGGAGCAGAGGTGTTATGTGCAATTACATTGGTGCATTTAAATTCTTGAAGATATGCAGGAGGCCTTTTAGAACGGTGACCACGACCGAGAGGTGCACTTGTGGAAACTGGAATCTCATTGCAAGATGATGAACCAGATTCAGCAGCTTCGTGGGAGGGATCCATACCAACATTATCATCAGGTGGTGCAACAAGGGACACCTCAGATGCATTTGTATTAGTGTCCTCATTCGCAGCATGCTCATTAGAATAAACAGTAAGTAAAGGGCTCCCCATGTCATTAGAGTCATCCACCATAGGTAATGAGCTTGAGAGTTGAACTTCAGAGGAATTAGAAAATGATTCGCAGGAAGGAAAAACATCCTCTGAAAAATAACATCTCGTGAAACAAAAACAGACTGTGTTTCGATGTTGTAAAGTCTCCAACCTTTCTTGCCAAAGGGATAGCCAAGAAAAATACATCTAACAGAACGTGGAGCAAATTTATCTTGAGTACGGGGCCGAGGATGAGCATGAGCTAGACACCCAAATGTGAGAATATGATCATAACTTGGAACTCGATTAAACAATTTTTCAAAAGGAGTTTTGCCTTCAAGTAAAGGAGTAGGAGTTCTGTTGATCAGGTGTACTGCAGTGAGAACACATTCGCCCCAGAATTCGAGTGGGAGGTTTGCTTGAAATCTTAAGGCTCTTGCAACGTTGAGTATATGACGGTGTTTGCGTTCAACGCGCCCATTCTGTTGAGGTGTGTCAACACAGGAGGTTTGGTGGACAATGCCCAAGTCAGAATACAAAGATTGGAGACGTTTATCACAGAACTCGGTTCCATTATCTGAACGAACAACTTTCACCATGGTGTTAAATTGATTTTGCACCAGTTTAATAAATTGAGTCATGAAAGTGAAGGTTTCAGACTTGGTTTTCAAGAGGTAAACCCATACATTACGGCTAAAGTCATCGACGATTGTTAAAAAATAACGAGCACCTGTTAACGAAAGGCCCCCAAACATCACAGTGAATAACAACAAAGCAAGAAGATGTTTTATAATTACTTATAGGAAATACAGATCGAGGTTTCTGTGCACGAAGGCAAACATCACAAACTGAATGCAAATCATCTTTAGACTTATTAGCTACTAGAGAAGGAAGGAACTTCAAATATTGGAAGGATGGATGACCCGAACGACGATGCCAGAGTTGGAGAGAATTATATTTGCAAGCTGCATATGCAATGGATCGGGAACTGGCTTCGTGCACATAAACACCTGCCTGTTGTTTACCCAGACCAGTCGTGATCCTCATTATGGGGTCTTGTATAAAGCAACCAGAGTCAGTGAAAGAAACCAAACATTTCATATCAGTGATCAACTGAACAACGGAAATAAGATTGCACTGTAGATTTGGAACGTATAAAACGTTATGCAAACTCAAAGCGAAGGACAATTGCACGCTGCCAGCCTGAATTGAAACGAGCTGAGTGCCATTGGGTAACCCAATAGATGTTGGTCGGATTGAATGAATATCAGTAAGCAGATGTAGAAGGCCAGTCATGTGCTGAGAAGCACCACTATCCACGAGCCAAGAGGAAGAATGTGAAATCTTACCAGAGAGGGAATTATTGTCAGAGGAGGAAGGTGAGTCCACCAAAGCGACAAGCTTCTGAATGAGTTCAGGAGTCAAGGCAGATACTACAGAAGCATGATCAACGGGCTGGATTGGGACAGCAGCGGCCGTGTGAGCAAGAGGACGACCAATGGTGTTGCGAGTATCGAAAGATTGACCGCGTCCTTTGCCATGCCCTTTGGAAGGCCTTCCATGAAGTTTATAGCAAGTGGAGATGTCATGGTTTGGTTTGCCACAATGACTGCAGACCAAGTTAGGAGCAGGAGTAGATGGAGTGGTTCGAGGGACATGAGCAACAGAACTCAGAACATCAAAGGAAGTAGGTGTGTTCTGAATCATGTTGTATTGAGTCTCTTCTTGAATGAGTGTGGAAAAGACCTTGTTCAGTGATGGCAAATCAGATTGGTTCAAGAGTTGTGTGCGAAGTGTGCCAAACTTGGAATAATCCAGTCCCAGAAGAAATTGATAAACCCTGTCATCCTCCATTTCCTTGGTAATGTGCTTAGCCACAGTGCAGTTAGCACCAAGAGAACAAGTGGGGAGGACATGGGAAGCATCGAGTGCATCCCATGCAGCACGTAGGTGAGTGTAGTATCTGCTGATGGACATTCCCTGTTGCCTCAAAAGAAACAGATTCGATTTTAGTTGGTAAATTTTTGGAGCATTCTGGATGGAATAGCGTTCCTGCAGGTCATCCCAAAGGGCTTTGGCAGTAGAAAAATATTGGATATATGGCTGAAGAGAGGAGTCAATAGTGTTGTGAATCCAACTGTTCAGCATCGAGTTGCAAGTGATCCAGGCATGAGCTTCATCAGTGGCATCATCATTTGGTTTGGTAATGGAGCCATCAATAAAACCCAGCTTGTTCTTAGCAAGAAGTGCATTTTTCAGTGCCTTGGCCCAAACATCATAATTAGAATCTCCTCGCAAGACTACATTAGTAAGGAGAAGACCTGGGCTGTCAGAGGCATGCAGATAAAATGGCGAACGACTATCTGAAGGTTTGAAAGCAGTGGCAGTAGCAGAGCTATTGTTTATAATTGCAGCGGAAGAATAGCGGCCATGGGAAATAGGTTTGAAAAGAAAAAGGATCGACACTTAATCTGATACCATAAAGAAGCAGGTTTGCAGTAAAGAGTTTAAGCTATCTTGCATTGTGGCTGAAGCCAAAATATATACAAGAGGTTGTTACATGTACGTTTGAATATAAACAACAGCCATGCTGATAATAAGGAACCAACAGCTATGCTAATAATAGGGAACAAATAAACTAAGCTAATAACTAGGAAACAATAATATACTATAATATACTATGAACAGCAGGTTGTTGGAAAGATAAGATCAAGATGATCTTATCGTAACATATTAAAGGAGCCAATTAAGCACGATCTCCTAAAACAATTTGGGAACTCAATTGAAATTGGGACTTGAATTTATATCACTTGGGCTTAACATTTGATCTCTTATAATCAAAATAAGCATATTTGTTCTCGCATCACCTGTAGCACGTAGACCAACAAAAACCACAACAAAAAATGGGCAAGAACCGATATATTGATCACAATATGGGTTTCGAGCATGAAGCCTTAGGAGAGCTCACAAAGAGGATTTTTCATAGAACAAAAAGAACAGAGAGGACAATAAGACATGTATCAAAATGAATTGGTACAGACAATCAAGAAGTGTATCAACTATTATTATATAATCAAACGCACCATTTTATTAATTATTGTCAATGTGAAATGACTAAAATACAGGTTAAATACATTAATGAATGAATGAAACAACAAGTTGCATTAGGAAATAAAATTAACACCACTTCACTCGCCTCTTCTTAGGAATAAATCTTTATCTAATCTTCTAAATCTAATTGCTTTAATAATCGGCTTAGCTTATCTAATTAATTCAACAAGCTTTAAAAAAAGATAATTAAAAACGAAAGAATACGTTTATCAAAAAAAAAAAACGAAAGAATACATAAACTATCTCAGCTACTAAAGTCTTTTATTAATAAATGTAAGATTTTAAGAATTTTAGATTAAATCTCGCCTTCATCTTTTTCCCTCTTTCTTAAAAACAAAAATAGTATGTTTACCAAAAAAAAATTGTATTGCATGATCTTAAATTTAGTTTGCTTGAATTAGTGTGTTCTTAGATAATATGTGCGAATAATTTGCTAATTAAAATATAAAGATTTTTTGAATTAACTATCTAAAATCGAAATAGACAATCCAAAACGAATTAGAACGGCTTTCAACGTAATTCCCGTTTGTTTTAATTTTTTCCAAAATGTATTAGTTTGTTAGGTATGATTATTTTGATTGGAAGGATGGGAAAGTGGGGTTGAGTTTAATTTTTGGAGGAGGGATATTCTAAGTAACCAAATTCTTTCTACCAACTTACTACCTATTTAATCATTATTAGATTAATATTTTCTCTCTTTTCAATTTTTTTTTAACATTCTCTCTCTTTGATCGAATGATGATGTGATGGGTAGTAAATTAGTAGTGAGAATTTTTGGTAGTTAGAATATCCTCCTTGAAACATAAGAAATTTCCAGCCAAATGATTTTCCCACCATTTGAATTTGTAACTACAGACTCGGAAAAAAAATCGCTCCCAACCCATGGTATTTTTTTTTCCCTTGAATTTGGATTCTGATTTTTATGTTTTTGGACCAAAATGCTCTCTTGTTTCATGACTGACATACAATATTTTTAAAAATGATGGGTACTTTGGTAAATTCGATTCACATTCGCATCAATATTTTACAATCAATCAAACGTAACATCAGTCAAATTAACCCAACTTTTCCGGCAATATTTTAGGCTATCGAACACCTTTTCGTTACTTTCCCTGGAAAAATATTTTCCTATCATATTCCAGGAATTTTTTTTTCTGATAAAAAAAATATCTCTTGTACCAAACGCCTCTAGTTTAAAAGTTCGAACACTGTTTTACTATGATATTACTCAAAATAAATAAAATAAGACTTAGACCTTATAACATAGTACCTACCTAATTAGATGTATTAGACAAAATAAATTCATAATTAGTAATTATTATAGGGATAAGATCCGTTTACAATTTTTTTTTGCAAATTACACTAAGTACGACCGGTCATACATTGCATGATTAAAATATGACCGGTCGTACTTAGTGTAGTTTGTAAGAATTTGTAAATAAAAAATTTGTAAATATAACTTGCCCCATTATTATATTTTAAATCTTTACTATATATTCCGCTGCATGAAAGACCTGGGACCTGCGATGATGATTATATTTTTATTTTTTTGAAGTTGCAATGATGAATAATGATTAGTACCCAGCTTTTGTATTCTACTATAAACTTCAATTATAATACAACTTTGGTTAGGAAAGGAGCGTTTGTTGGAATACCATTGTTTTCTTGTGTCATGCAATGGTAGTTAGGTACATGACAGGCGGTTTTCCAGGCCATGTCCTTCCTGTTTTTATATATATATATATATATATATATATATATATATATATAGGGTTTTATTAATCTCCTTCCACATAAGATAGTTATCTTATGTGGTAGAGAGAAAATGGGTGGGTCCCACCATTACAAGAAAAAAGAAAAAGAAGAAAAAAGTGGGGTGCGAAAATCGAAGTGAGAAAAAATGAGATAAGTTACCTCATGTAAAAGGAGAGTAATATTTCCCATATATATATATATATAATGTTTATCCTTTTAAATGACACAACTTATGTCATTTCACTCTCACAAAGAGGTGGGATCCACACCTTTACTTTTTTTGTCAACTCTCTTATTTTTTATCTATCTCTATCTCTTTCTCTCTCTTAAAATGACACAACTTTACATCCTTTAAAATGACACACACTTTGCCATGGAAAAAACATATCTCAAGCTGCTTAAGATAAATTTATCTCCGGCCACCACAAAACTACGTCGTTTTGATTATTTATTTTCTTATATGTATTGATTCACCTTTAAATGGTTATGATTTCCTTTTTCTCTCTCTTCCTTTATCATCATTGGCCCATCTTTGTACGGTTATGATTTAGTAGCCGGATATATATATATATATATATATATATATATATATATATATATATATATGGACTTATCGTTTCTCAAGCTGCTTAAGATAATCTTATCTCCGGCTACTAAATCATAACCGTACAAAGATGGACCAATGGTGATAAAGGAAGAGAAAAAAAAAAGGAAATCATAACCATTCAAAGGTGAATCAATTAATATAAGAAAATAAATAAATAAAATGACGTAGTTTTGAGGTAGCCGGAGATAAACTTATCTCAATTAAGCTGATTGAGAAATGTTTTCCATATATATATATGGGTTTGTTTTTTCCAATGTTACTTTAGATAACTTTATCTAATGTTCATCAAAATGACGTCGTTTTGGGACGGAAATCATGGTATTTTTATAATTTAAATTAATTTCAGGGTTATAATAGTCTTTATCACTCTAATTTTTTTAATTTTTCAACCTCAAAACGACGTCGTTTCGATGAACATTAGATAAAGTTATCTAAAGTAACATCGGAAACTTTTTTCCTTATATATATATATATATATGGGATTTGCATTTGTCATTTAACATGACGCAACATGTAACACCTCGTGTATACCCGGAATATTAACATTACATCGTATTAAGCGGTGCTTAATTAAAAATGCGGAATATTTTTTTTCTTTCCAATTATGACATCATTAACAATTACCAACTTGATTACTTAATCCATTTCCTAAAATATCGCCTGTATGTAAATTGCAATAAGACATCTACTGAAATACCTCAATATATAGATAAAGTGTGTATCTAAATCACGACATTACATCAAGTAATCCGGACAATATCCTGATACATTATTACAACTCCAAAAGACTCAAGACATAATCAAGACATAATAATACTAGGTGTCATGGACAATCCCCATGCTCACCAAATAAACATAGTAAACAACAAGTCTCAACATAAAACTCCATAAACATAAACTGAAGCTATAAGCATAAGCAACATGCAAATCCAGCATCCAATCATGGCAGCATAATATAACAGCAATCTAACTCAGCTCCGGCCTCCTGCCGCCTGAGGTCTCAACATTACCTGACCCTGAAATAAGCATTCCCCAAACGTGGGGTGAGATCTCTAAACTAGAAATCTCAGTAAGACAAGGGGTCATCAAGGATCTTCCACCCCAAGCTCACTTACATGTGCAATATAAGTTCAAAAGACATTTATATCATTATCAGTTCCAAAACTATGTAGTGCAACAGATATCTATGGCATGTGTGTAATCATTATCTACTGGCCAGAGAAATGTAGGAATACGTCTATTCCCTACATGTAGTACAAGGAACACCGCTTGCACCTCACCCACAGCCTCACCCTCTTGTATGTTCTACATACTCAGGCCTACCGTATAGGTGGAACACCTTCATGCATATCAACAAGGCACTAACATATAATAGCTCAACAGCATTTCCAAAACATCAAAAGCATGTAACACAGCATGCATATACCATATCCCCATGGGACATGGTGGAACCACAACATGGCTAAACCGAGGACACGAAAGCTTACATTGCAAGCTAACCCCAAAAGCCAAGAGTCCACAGCTCAAAGTCCAAACACAGCAGATTCACAATCTGTTATGGACCAATACTATATCAATAAAATGCAACACAAGCATAAAACTTAAAGACAACGTCTTTCCTTACGTTTTACGTCTTAAGGCTCCATACCAAGCCATAAGTCCTTAATCACAACGATTCTGACTTAGTTCATTAATTACAGAAGTTCAACTTCATCAATCTAGGGTCCACAAACCCCCCAATAGCCTACTGTACACACAACACAACTATTGTTCTACGAAATCTCAGAATATCCGGATATTCCTAGGGACCATATCCGGATATGCAATATTCGGATATCTCACTGGACATATCCGGATATGCAATATCCGGATATCCAGAATCCCATATCCGGATATCTATTATCCGGATGCTCAAAACCCATATTCGGATATCACATATCCGGATATTCATCAGGCACATATCCGGATATTTCACGACAGAATGCAGAAAATGCATTTCGTGAAGATATCCCTCCAAGGTTGGGTTTTTACCGATTTTAAACACCTAAACATGCATTTCTAGGTGTGTTCAACATTACCCAACAACAAGTTATCATCTTTAAGCCTTAACATGCATCAAGCTTTCATTTTTAAGCATTAAACTCATGATCAAAGGTTGGTACACATACCCCAGCTCAAAACAGAAGAAGAGGTTGCTCTTTGGAGCTCACAATCAGTCCCTCAAGACTGACTCAACAAGGTGCACGAAATGGACCAACAAGATGAGTCCTTTCCTCACCAAGGAAACTACTTGGAGCTCTAAACCACCAAGAACAAGATGACTCCCCTCCAAACTCTCCAACTCAAAGCAAGAACCTCACAAACAGCAACTCACAAACTCAGAAAGATGACTCTTTTCTGCTCACAAGACTCACACCCTCAAGCCCAAGTGTTTAGGAAGAGGTAACATGGAGGTAGAAGGTCACAAGACTCACACAAGGGAAGAGAGCACCAACACAGAGTAAAACTGATCAGCCACCACAAGACACTCACGCATAGAGACAGTTTTCTAGGGTTATGTGCCCTTAAAAGGGTATTTATAGCCCAAACGCACTTAAACACACAATATTAACTTTAATTGCTACGCTTAGCATTTTAATCCCAAACTTTTTTTTTTTGTAAATTAATCCCAAACTTTGGATTATGAAACTACATAATTTTCTAAGATTTATCATATTTTTCTTATAATTTTCTGAGCACTTTTCTGGTACGCGCTTTTCCAAGTCAGTACCGGTTTCTAGTACCAGTTCTCATTATCTGGACTTGAAACTCGTTTTACAAGTCCTACATATTATTCTAGTAATTATCATGCACTTACATTAATTTTCCGGGATACTTTTTCGGTACGCATTTATACTGACTAGCAGAACCGGTATCTGCACTTTTCTTCCGAAAATTGACTTTCAG
Source organism: Gastrolobium bilobum (assembly GCF_033153095.1). NCBI lineage: Eukaryota > Viridiplantae > Streptophyta > Magnoliopsida > Fabales > Fabaceae > Gastrolobium > Gastrolobium bilobum. The sequence continues at coordinate 153,526 of NW_026895629.1, read as the reverse complement.
CGTTATTAATCACTTACCATAATTATTAGAGTCTCATAATAATTATTTGGGTCAATTATGGAATCATTTCCTATTTTCTCATAATTAATTAATTAAATTCCTTAATTAACGGTGCAGGTTCTTACACAACAAATTTTTCTACACACACAATATTTTGTGGGGCCCACACTTTTTGAAGAAAAAAAACTACGGCACGCAAAACGAATCTCTATAACATTACACAATCATTTTTCCTACAACATAACTCTTATAAAACCCTATATATATATATATATATATATATATATATATATATATATATATATATATATATATATATATATATATATATATATATAGGGTTTATACTTCTCCTTTCAAAGGAGAATAGCCTTCTCATGTTATAGATACATTAATGGCGGAGCCCACTTCAATTTTTTTTCTCTCACTTCTTTCCCTTATCTCTCTCCTAATTATTATATTAGCTGCAAAATAACAACTTCTCCACCAACATGAGAAGTTGTTATCCATATATATATATAAGAGTTATATTTACAAAAAAAAAAATTTACAAATTTTTATAAATTACACTATGTACTCCTAGAAGTACACTAGTTTACACTATGTACTCTCAGGGATATATAGTGTAATTTGCAAAAATTTGTAAACGCATCTTTCTCCGTATATGTGTGTGTGTGTGTGTGTGGGTGTTAACGAGCTGAGCCGAGCCGAGCTTTGGTCTTAAAAGGCTAAGCCTGTGATTAAATGTGTCGGCCTTACCAAGCCTGTTACCTGTTACAGATATAATTATCGGCATGCGGTCTGTCATATTACAAAAAATAAAAGCCTGATTTGACCTGTTAGCCTATTAGAAAAAAATAAGACAATAAAAATTTATCCAAACAGAATATACAATCAACAACACTAGTAATTCCATAAATATTCATAAATTCAATGTATATCGAAACAACATAATATAGAACAAAATCATTCAAAAAGTCTGTTTAACTAATAAAATAGGGGTGAAATGGATTGAGAGGAAAGATAGGGCTACTACAAATAGTATAAAAAATAAAAATAAAAATAAAAATTAATATACTAGGCCAGCCTGAGAGGCTCCAAGGCCGAGCTTTTGAATTGGAGCCTGAGGCCTTTTTACTAAACAAGCTTTTATACAAGTTCAAGCCTGGTTCCAACAATCAATATTAGGCACGTAAGCCTGAGCCTTCACGAGCCGAGTGTGTGTGTGTGTGTGGAAAAGTGGGAGGGAAAAGTTTTAAAAGTGTGAGACTCGCCTCTTTATGAAAGTAAAAGAACTCAAGATGTGTCATTTAAAATGACACACCTTTTTTTCCATATATATATATATATATGACCCACTGGTATCAGAGCCGGTGGGACATGAGCATGATGTCAGCATAAGGTGACGCATACAGTGACGTAATCAAAGTGTCGGCAGAAACTGTAGCATCACGAGTCAGTTACTGTTCACTTAACCTACACTGTTCAAACAGTACCGGTCATGTAACTTGTACTGTAGCAATAGTGATTTTTCAATCTCGATCAGGCTCGGAACCCACTGGTATCAGAGCCTGATGGGGAAGTAGGAATATATGGATAGATCTAAATTATCTGTTATTTATCTGAGCTTTATGTTAACATTTTAACATGTGTTAGAAGCATGTATGATTGTAGGATGAGAAATGAAAGTCTTGAGAACTTGTTCAGCTGTTGCAGTAAGTCCCATATGAAGGGCAGTAAGTCAAATTTGCCGATGTTGAACAAAGGATCAAGAAGATCTCTGACAATCTGTTGTTTATTTACGTTAAAATCTTAATCTAATGCTCAGTTGATAAAAGTTAATTTACATCTATCTCTGTATTACTATGGATCCAAATGATGGTTCAGATATCTGGGAAATACATCTGTTTTATTATCATGTTTAAATCTTTCTCTTCTAAGCTCTCTTTCAAATCATCTCAGCCATCTTCTTCTTCCATCCATAAAGATCAAGTTAAAAATCATACAAAAAATATTTTTAAAGAAGAAATCTCCTTTGAAGATATCAATCAAGATCTGGATAACTGGGAAATTCCCAGAATTCCAACTAATGAACTATACAAACCCGAAGGAAACTTCTTTCGGAAATCTGACTATATCATCAGAACAGTTGAAAGAAATATCCCTTTAAATAAGGAATTTGAAGAATTTCAACTACTTTCAAAATCGTCTATATTATATATATATATATGGGGACGGTTATACTTACCACCAGGTAAGTTTACCATCCTTACAACCAATCTATTAACCGTTAGATTAAAATTAAATTTAACGGTTCATAATTATCCCTTATAATCATAATTTTTACTCTTCCTTCCCTTCTGTGTCTCTCTCTAGGTTTGGGAATCACCTCTGTCATCTCTCTTCCACTGTTGTGCGCTTTCGACATCGACCATGATGTTTATTCATAATTCTTTTTCTTTACTTCCCATGATGTTGATGTCGATAATTTATCAATTATTTTATTAATTTTTGTGGGTTCTTAACAATTATTAATGAATATACTTATTTCTGGAATTGTATTGATTACTTTAAGGTTGTGATGAAATAGTAGGATTAGCTATATTTTGTTAGCAATGTCGTTGCTGGACACATTTGTACTTGATCTAGATTGTTCATATATATGTTTATCGAATGAAAGCACACAAATTTTTTACGAATTTCACATCCGAAAACACAAATAAAAACAATTTGCAGTGGTGGATGTTGCGGACAACAAAACAAGAACATGAGTAGTCCGATTGCAATTTCAAAAGAATTGCGATTTCAATCTAGAGAGGTGTGCAGATCTCAAACTTAGAGAGAGACAGAGATGGGATGAGAGAGTAAAAATTAGGATTATAAGGGATAATTATGAAACGTTACATTTAATTTTAATCTAACGGTTAAGAGATTGGTTGTAAGGGTGATAAACTTACCTGATGGTAAGTATAACTGTCCAATATATATATATATATATATATATATATATATATATATATATATATATATATATATATAGGATCAACTTACACCGGTGTAAGAATAATAAGTCTTACACTAAATTTTAAACATTGATTTCAATGCATCTAACGGTTAAAATTTATCAAGATTTAATAATTAATGAATGAGTGAGACCCAGTAAATCTCAACTGTTAGATGCACAGAAATCAACGGTTAAGATCTGGTGTAAGACTTATTATTCTTACACCGGTGTAAGTTGATCTTATCCCTATATATATATATATATATATATATATATATATATATATATATTTATGTGTGTGTGTGTGTGTGTGGGATATGTTATTCTACCTACTCTTATTTTGCCTACATTTGCCTACTCATTTCAATACCGTCAGATAACAATCTTATCCAATGGTGGAGATTTACTATATAAAATAAACTCTTTTATTCCTTTCTCTCTTTCACTGTTTTTCATTCTTTCTCTTTCCTCTCCTTTCTCTCTCTTTAATGGCGCTTCAACATCAAAAAAAGGTGCAAGCTTTTTTTCTCAATTCATATAATCCAGCCATTGTTATGAGCATTTAGATAAAAAATTGAAAAGGGGGTCAAGAAGAAACAAACTTAGATGCCCTATGTTATGGGATCAAGTATGCATGTTGTTGGCGTAACATAGAGAGAACATATATCTTTTCCCCATTTCAAGGTGAAAAACTAGATAAGAAAAAGAAAGAGATAAGTTGATTCGATTTCAAATTTCAATAGTAAAATAGAAAATCGTGGATTAATTGAAAGAAAGATATTCTTCGTGATTTTCATTTTTTTGTATTTTTATGGTTTATGCCATGTTCAATTATATCAGATTCAAGGAATTTTGAAAATTATATTCATCCAGCAGAATTATCATGCATTAATCATTGATTGGATTTAGATTCAAATATAAATTCAGATTGTAAATTACGCAAATCGATAGAGAGAAAGAGGAGGAGAGAGAAAGAGTGTGAGAAGTAGTAAAGAGAAAGAAAAAGGGAAAGGGTTTATTTTATTCCGCAAATCTCCATCATTAGATGAGATTGTAATCCAAAGGTTGGGTTGGATTAATTGAGAAAAAAGCTTGCACCGTTTTTTGACGTTGAAACGCGAGCGCCATTAAAGAGAGAGAAAAAAAATGAGAGGCAGTGAGAGAGAGAAAGGAAAAAAAGAGTTTATTTTATATAATAAATTTCCACCATTGGATGAGATTGTAATCTAACGGTATTGAAAGGGGTAGGCAAAGATAGGCAAAATAAGAGTAGGCAGAATAACCTATCCATAATATATATATATATAGTTTTACTTTTTTTCAGTTGTTTGACGTCCAACAAATAAATTTAGGAAATCATAACCATACAATTAATTTACCTAAAATTACAGAAACACCCTTCATTAATCGAAACGATGTAGTTTTTGGGTAGCAGTAGATAACTTTATCTAAAGTGACTGTAGAAATATTTTTTCATATATATATATATATATATATATATATATATATATATATGTTTACATTTCTACAGCTGTTGTAGTGCAACAATCAAATACTTGCCATATATGTACTTGAAAGCATTAAGTGTGGGGAATCATAACCATACAAAGGATGAAAGCATTAAATGTGGGAATCATAATCATACACCTGTCGTTGTTGTACGTAAAAAGGACTGTAGAAATAATTTTACCATATATATATATATATTTGTATATATATATATATATTTGTATATATCCGTATATTTTTTTAATTTTCTTATATATGAATATAAATAATATATTAATATGTTTGCCTCTGTCAGTTATCGCACAACAGAATTTAAATGAAGATAGAAAAAGAGGGGATTTATTGTCTATCGTAGGCCTCTATGGTAGAATTAGTTGGGGCCTGAGAGGCGGTGGTTTACCCTGTGACGGATGTCAGCGGAATGGATCTTGTTCTAACGTTGATCAAAGATTTCTCTATGAAAAAAAAAAATAAATATATATATATATATATATATATATATATATGTGTGTGTGTGTGTGTATATATACATATATATAAATGAGATAGGTTATATTTACAAAAAAAATAATTTATAAACTTTACAAATTACACTATGTACTCTCGGGTAGTACATTCCTATCTGAGTATAAACAAAAAATTTATAAATATAACTCTTCCCTATATATATATATGGAAAAAAAAATTTCACTCCGGAGTAAAACTTAGAAGTCTTATTCCCCATCTTAATCGTTTATTTTTGTCCATTTATTGGTTATAATTTATATAAAATTAATAATTAATTAATAAGGTGGACTGGAATTAACAGTTTGGATAGAGAGTAAGACTTCTAAATCTTATGCCGAAGTCAAAAGATCCTTCTTATATATATATATATATATATATATATATATATATATAGGGGTTTATATTTCTGCAGCTGTTGTACGTGCAACAATCAAATACTTGCCATATATATACTTGAAAACATTAAATGGAGGGAATCATAACCATACAAAGGATGAAAGCATTAAACGTGAGAATCATAACCATACACCTGTCGTTGTTGTACGTAAAGCGGCTGCAGAAATGATTTTACCATATATATATATATATATATATATATATATGAGGTAGGATTCTTTGACACCAGTGTCAAATTTGAAATTTGACACCTCATCTGATAGCCGTTAGAATAAAAAAAACCAACGACTCTGATTTGTAAGCATGTGACATCATTGATATTTTTTGATCTAACGATTATCGAATGGAGTGTCAAACTTTAAATTTGACGCTGGTTTCAAAGGTTTCTACCTCTATATGTATATATATGTGTGTGTGTGTGGGAGTGTGTTTTATGTTTCTCATGTTATAGGAGATAAAAATTATCTGCTACATATAAATAAAAAATATGTGGAGTTCATATTTTGTCTTTTTTTCTTTTCTCTTCATATGATCTCACATATTTTTATGTGTGTGTAGAAAATAATTTTATTTCAGAAAATATCAAATCCTATATATTATTACTTAAACTAACAAACGCGTAATAATAAGAATGAATTCCATTACTAGCAAACAATGGATATTAAAAATAGCACCTAAGTCGTTAGGAGGTTAGAAAAGAAATAAAATAGAGTCCTATTGTTATTTCTATTGAATTTTTAATTACTAAAAGAACTTTTAAAACAAATTTGTTTCAGTATTAATTTGAGAAATGCTCCTCTAATAAAGCAGGTCGGCCACCATACCCTAAATGCACAGGCTAGAATAAAATCAAATTGCATCAAAGGAGAAACATGGTTGGCCACCATACCCTCTGAATTACAGTGCCACTTTTTCCAAAGCAATGATTGATTTGCCACAATACAATCCATCTCAGATCCGAAGGTGACTTTAATTGGGACCTCTTTGATATTAGTTGAGCTTAATTCAAAGCTCCTCAAGCTGGCCCTCAATTCTGGATTGGCTGCTTTAGCTTGCCCCAACCGACCTAGCTAGCTCATTAATTTATTAGAAACTAAATTATAGATTTAATATTTTCATTTTTCCTGTGAAAAAATTTATCTCATACACTTACATAAAAATATTCAGGTCTCATTAATCTTTTCTCTCTTTTTTTTTCTTTATAATATAATCCACTCACTTTTATATAAGTGTGGCAAAAAAAAATTTTCTGCAATAAAAATAAAAATATTTTTCCCTTAAATTATTCAACGTAACCGTTGTATATAAGGAGTCACTCAACTCACATGCCTATGGATCAAACACGGTTGAAAAGGATTATAGCATCAAATTTCTCGAGATAAGAATATCTTCATATGCTATGTATATCTCCACTCTTCAATTGAGAATAATATTTTTCACCATTATTCACATTATTGTTATTCTACAAAAATCACTCATCTCCAACTATAACCAAATCATTTTCATCTTGCCCTTGATTTTTAATTTGCCTAATGCTTCACGGTTATCTTAACTAAGATATATAATTCATATTATTACCTCGCATAATCACTATTATATATTTCACGAGATACATCACTCTTCCAATTTTCGAACAAGTTCAATTTGTCTGTTGACCTGCTGTTTGCTTTTCGCAATTTCTCATCCCAAAGAAAAAAAAGCGTGGACTCATCATATAGTGATATTCAATAATTTATTTAACTTTTGACTAGTTTCCTTTTATTTCTTTTAAGCAATTACGCAGACGTGTTGGGGTGACTTTAGTGCAATCATGGAGCTTTGTAATTATTCTAATTTATGAACAAGAAAGAGGGTAGAGAGGAAAGAAAGATAGAAACGTGTTTTCGTCATGAAGCATCAGAAGGAAAATTCACATCCACAAATGCTAAGTGAGCTGGCCTAGAATTGTTGGCCTTGGCCCCCTCTGAAGCACTGCTCTTTCTGTATTTTGTGGGCTCCTATGTCCTGAGATTAGATGTCATTAATAGCTCTGTACCAAGTCCTACTCCAAACTTTAAAGTGTTTAATTCAACTAATAACTAATTTTTCTAAAGGCTGTAGTAAAGAACCTCATCGCTCCAACAAGGATCCGACTGGATCGAACACAGTTGAATCTGATCCAATAGTTATTTGGGCCTTTTTGGAATGAGTGTTGCATGATGATGACTTGGCTGAATACTTTGCAACTTTGCGAGATGCTTTGCAAGATGGAGGATTAGAGATTGGATGTCTTGATTGGCCACCACAAATGAGGATACTAGTAAGGCACTTTGACGGATGGGTTATGAGCTTTAATTAAGATGGAATAGATTATTATACATCGGTTTTTGCTTTTGTTATATAATGGTTGATTGTTCCATTTATGCTGTCTTAATATGGTAGCATTTAACTTCATTGATGCGAATAAGTGACTCTTGTATGGTATTTCGTGTGCAAAATATTTATTTATGGACTATACCTTTTTGATGGAGTTGGAACTAAGTGAATATCTATTAACCATTGACTATTAGGGTATTTATAGAATTCTGAGCTAGTGATGTCATGTAACTGTAGAGAACTAAATTGCTAATGCCATGTGTCAGTATATTTACAGGATGATATATATTTGGGATAACCACGTTTCCTTATCTTTTAAAGTCTTAGTTATTGGACCCTTTAAACCATTCTTGGACCGGGTGTTGTATCCTACATGGGATTAACCAATTACTAATCCCCAGATTTTGACACATTTCGTCTAGCTCAAGGAGGGCTCACTTGCTCATTAAGACTTAACATGAACCACAAAAACGTAAATCACCAACCAGGAAAATTCTAAAGTAATTTTGTATATATTATTGTGGAAAAGAAAAAAAAACTCCATAATTAATTATATATACATATTTTTAAAATAATTATGATAAAATTAATTTTATGTTTAAATATATTAATTGAAAAGTAATTTTTTAATAGGGTCAGATACTTATGTAATAAAATGTTGCAAACTGTAAGAAATGATTTAGAATATTATTTGTTGGAAAGTAAAAAAAGAATTTTGTGTCTAAGTTATTAAATAATCAAGTATTAGGACTAAAAAAACTTCAACGTATATCTTTTGGGAAAAAAAGATGTTTTTATCTTAAAAAATAAAGAAAATGAAAATAGAGAGTTATGTGACCAAAGTGAAAATAGAAAACAACTAAATAGATGAAAATAGAAAAAGAAAAGGCCACGCATCATGATGTTTATGTTTTTCGAATAGCTAAAAAGAATGTTATGAGTTGACAAATGCTCATACTTTAGAAGTTCCAATAAAACATAGCACAAAAGGAAAGTCAAGAAAATTAATAACAATTCTATCTTGATAGCTAAGCAGTTGGACTTGGGCTTATAATATTTTTATGAGGCTCAGAAATACACTTCTGTCATATAAATAAATGGTTAAGCCAATAAGGTACTTAACTTCTAAATTCTATCTCTTATTTATCATTGTGCACATACTTTACCCTTTAGCTATGTCGGGCAAAATGACCATAGTAATAACAAATAAGAAATGTTTCTCTCAGTCAAAGCTGTTTCGAAATCAATTTCCAGTGTAGAACAGTCAAAGCTGTAGGTCAAAGTGACGGGAATGGTACCGTCACCTTGCATGGCGGGACTGGGTGCCATATGGGCAGCCCATGGAGTCCCGTTCAGTATACTTCTGCACCCGTCAAGGTCAGTGACGCGTTCAGTGCCCAACTCCCTCCATCTCACTTCCTTCACACTCGTTTCCCTCTCCCTCTTCGTGTCTGCATTCTTTCTCTCCATCTTCATTTGTCCTTCATTTTGATCATTTGTCTCTCCCTCTCTCTGTGTACAAGTAAATTAAACATTACGAGTCATCAATTAAAAACAAATTATGCAAATGTTCATCACAACAGTAATTATTAAATAATTCAAAAACTATTTACATTAATTCAAACGTAATTACTTAATTTTCCAACTAGGTTTCTACATTAAGTCACTTAATTAAATAAGATACATATTATGTTAAACACAAATTAAAAATCATAAAATATTATATTTTAATTATGTCATTACAATTATGCTTAATAGGCATGTGTAAAACATTACGTTACCTTAATGTTTAATAATTACATTAAATATTTAACTAAATTTGGTTCTTCGTCCCTGATTTTTTATAAAATATTATAAATATTTAATTAAATCACTAAGCTATAATGTCTGTTTAATATTCTTATTAACAATTAAATAGTGTAACACTAAGTAGGTTTTTTTCTTTAGCTTTCATAACTTATAATTACTAAATTAATCTGTTTATGTATTTTTTCTTAACGTTTCATTAATGATTAATCTGATCACCCAACAAAACAGTAAATAAACAATTAGTGGATCTAAAAGGATATCAATAATTCTAAGGCTAATAATTGTAATTATAAAATGGGTTCGCTTTTTCTACGGTCAATATAGATAACTTATTTACAGTGAGCCCAAAACGACGTCGTTTTGAAGCGAAAATCAAAATATTTTTGTAATTATAATTTATTTCAAGGTTATAATAATAGTTTTTTTCATTATGATTTTTTAATTTTTCAACCCAAAACAACGTCGTTTTTGGAACGAATGTAGATAACTTATCTACAGTCACTTTAGAAACATTAAAGCCTTATAAAATAATGTAAATACTAATTATAAAAAAACCTAAAAGAAAATTACAGTTTCAATAATTAAAACAGTAATTACAAATTCATTTTTTATTAATAAATTTCATTACTACAGTTATTCTAACATAAACACTAAGGTAATTAAAATAATTAACTTACTTTTTATTACTATTTCATAATTACAGTATATAAATTAATTAATTAAAACTAATTATAAATAGTTAATTTGAATTGGTTTCTTTCATATAATTTCATTGCATCTATTTATTAAATTAATTAAAACATAATTATAAATTAATTACAATTACTTAATTTGCTCACAGAAAAAGATTCAGGGCTACTGCATCTAACGTTTTCAATAGTTAATTTCAATATTGCCTCTCTAACGTATTGATTAATTTGTAATCTAACGTTTTCAATAGTTCTAAAATCTAATTATAATTATCTAATAATTAAAACAGTAATTAATGTTGGGAAATTCGTTCCTTCAAACTCCAATATCAAGCGGGTCCAGGGAAAGCCCGTGGCGGAGAACCACCACCAATGAGTTAAGGCTACACCAACCGTAGCAAGTGGATCCGACACCATGTCTCAACCCAAAACCTTAAAGCATTGGGTTCATGAGTCTTTTCACTTATACACTTCACTTAGCTCATTACCAACCAATGTGGGACTTATCACACTTGAATATCTCAACAATCTCCCCCTCAAGTGTGAAACCCACCATTGGTATGCTCCCCCTCAACCGAGTACCCGAAGCGCAAAGTGCTCGACCCGCCTCCTAGCCAATCACTAGGCTAGCTCGAGCCCAATCCGGCTCTGATACTAGAGTTGGGAAATTCGTTCACTCAAACTCCAATGTCAAGCGGGTCCAGGGGAAGCCCGTGGCGGGGAACCACCACCAATGAGCTAAGGCTACACCAACCGTAGCAAGTGGATCCGACACCATGTCTCAACCTAAAACCTTAAGGCATTGGGTTCATGGGTCCTTTCACTTATATACCCTTCGTTTAGCTCATTACCAACCAATGTAGGACTTATCACACTCGAATATCGCAACAATTAATACGTATTTCAAACAGTAATTATCCTACGATTTATCATGATAAAATCTAAAAAAAAAAATACTACAACCCATACTACATACCTGTTATTGACCGCAAATGGAGAGAGGAATGACAAAATTTTCACCTGCGTTGGAGAAAGCATACAACAAATAACAGAGGGGAGGGGAAGACAAAATAGGATATGAAATATTTAAGCCACCGTGAGACGGTGGGTGATAGGATAGGAGGTTCTGGAAACAGAGGGAGAGGGGATACGAAATGGGAAATAGGGAGACAAATGATCAAAATGAAGGACAAACGAAGATGGAGAGGAAGAAGGCAGAAACGAAGAGGGAGAGGGAAATGAGTGTAAAGGAAGTGAGATGGAGGGAGTTGCAGGCGTGGGTGGTCAGACACTGAACCCGTCACTAACCTTGACGCGTCACTAACCCGCCATGCAAGGTGACAGTACGTTCCCGTCACTTTGACCTACAACTTTGACTATTCTATCCTGAAAATTCATTTTGAAACAGTGGGAGAAACATTTCTTATTTGTTATTACTATGGTGGTTTTGCCAGCTATGTCGTATATTATAGTATTACACAATAATTTGCCTACCTTCAAAAGTATCTCCTTCATAGATACATGAAAGAGGGCATCTTGATCCAACAAAAACATTATCAATCTCTGATTGAACATCTTTGTCATTCAGACAGAACAAAAGGTATCTAGTAACTTATTATTTTATGAGAGCCATCAAATGAATATATAAAAAGTGCATTAAAGAATATTACAAAGGGACCATAACATCCCAATGTTCCCCTTCTTTTGCCTTTGTCTAAACCTTTGAATTTACATAGTTCAATCTACTAATTGAGAAAACCTTGTTAACTATTGCGTTTATTGGATCAGTAGAGTGTGACATTGTGGAGACATTTTTACATGTAAGTTGCATCAAGCAGATTTTGTCAAACTAAGTGCATTTTTTAACTATTGCAAAAACTCAATATACATAATGTCTAACACAGATTTGATCAATTAATAGTACTGGAGTAAATATATGATTTGATCTCTAAAGGATATTGCTTGTGTTATTTTGGTTTTAGAAAAAATTTACTAATATAAATTAGTTCTCGAAGCGATGAACTTGTAGGCAAATTGATAATTTTGGAGAATAATTTATATGAATAAAAAATTTGAAAACTAAAAAAATAAAATCAATACTTTCAAATTAAATACCAATTTGTATAGTTACTCATATTATATTGTTCCCTTATTTATGATTCTCTGTTTAGAATGTTATAATACTCAATTTCTCTTATAATTACTATGCATTGCTACATCTACTGTATATATGAAATTTAGCAAACGTTAAATTTTAATTGTTAGGGGGATTGTTAGGGTGTTATTCTCAATAATGGGCTAAGCAATGGACTGACACTCTATGTCAATTTTAAAATTTAAAACAATGAAGTTATATATATATTTTTACTTATATAATCATTGCTTAATTCATTTTTAACTAATTTGAGACTCTCTACCCACATTTAAATTTCATTTCCAACCAAAAATTTGGGAAGAAAAAGATGGAAATTAATAGCAATGCTGAAACATGCAACTGATGACACAAGGTAAGAGTAGTCTTATTTATGAGCAGACAAAAACACTCATTATCTGCAAAAGACTAATGACCGACAAGTTGGTCTGTTATTGTTCTTGTTGAGATATATAGTCTCACATTGGTTGAATGAGCAACTAATGTGGAATTTATAAAGTCTTGGGCACTCCCACCCTTTGAGCTAGCTTTTGGGGTGGTGTATCCCAAGGTTCTTTACAGCCCTCTTAGCTGCAATTCATTTAATAATTTGTCTATCATCCAAAGCTCTCAACCCATTTAGAAGTTCATACTATGAGATTATAATTCTTATAATCTAATAATATTTGAATATATTTTTGTAAATCACTTTAAAATATTAAATAAATTTAAAATCAAATTTTAACCCTATGTTATGAGTACTTTAGAATAATCACAACCCTTGTGGGCCCTTTCCCTCATATAACTGGATCATTGAAATTGAAAGCAGTACTTCAGAAGCTCAATCGCATGATGGATTGGTCTATGGCCCAACCCCTGGTAAAATAAAACTGAGAATAATGAAATTATAGAAACAAGTAACATGGTAAACTTTTTTCCCCTTCTTCTTTTATATATAATATCTTGAGATCTATAACAGGTCTACTTCATATATAATGTGCTAAATTTATTTATTTTTTGAATTAATTTATGGGTATCTCTAATTTTATTAACTTTTTATATAGGTCATTATAAATTAAAATTTATAATTGAGTCCTTATATTTTTAATTTTTTAAAACAAGTTTTTATTTACTCATAGTTATTAAAATTCTGTTAATATTTATTAAGTTATAACTGTATGTGTAATACGTAGTGTAACTTGACCAATCCTTACGTCAGGTCACATTACAAATTATTTTGTCATATATATATATATATATATATATATATATATATATATATGTATTACGAGTAGTACATAGTGTATTTCAGAAATTAACTATGTACTAGGATAGTAGATAATTTTTCTCTTTTTTCAAAAATTATGTACTACCCATAGTACATAGTATAATTTGACCAATCCTTAGGTTAAGTCACATGACATCCGCTTAACCCATATATATATATATATATATATATATATATATATATATATATATTAGTTTTATATCCTATAATATAAATATAATTTGTCTGAATTTTCAAATAAGTTATTAGAGTTACTAAATATAATTACAAAAAGTAATAGTCAAATTACAAAAAAAAAAAAAAGTAATAGCCATTCACAATTATTTTCTTTAACTTTGTATATCTAATATATAATTTTATTTACAATTGTTTACTATTCAATCAAAACAAAAAAAAAACACTCATTAATAAATAATAACTATTCGCAAATTTCTTCATAAAAAGATTTTTAAAATGGGACTTATGGATTCATCCTTCAGTGTATTTAGAATTTCCTTCAATTCAACAGTTCATTTTGTAATAACAAAGTACCATACAACTAGATTTTATTCTGTTCTACTTCCATTGTTAAGTAGTGTTCCACCGAATTACGCTGCTGAAGTCCCAACCATAGGACTATAAGTCTACGTTCAGCAACAGTTCAATTGCTATGAGCAGTGAGCCTCAGGAAACTGGGGCATGTTAAGCAGCACAGGTTGTCCTTCGTTATAAGTGGATCTCTGATCTTTCTCAAGCACATAGGGAATGATGACATTATATGTTCATTCAGAGCTGTTGTTTGAAACAATGACTGCACAAAGCATGTGACATGAATATCTAGCTCCTCCATGGACATGCAGCCAACTAGATGCAAATTTAATTTGCAAATACTGTACTATTTTTAAATTGAATCTTGTAACATGAAGTTTCATCGAATGCTATTTACCCTAGAGATTGTGTTTCATGTTTCAAGTTTCAAGTTTCAACTCATAGAGTTTCCTTTTTTTAATGGAGTTTAATACAGTACTTGTATAAATGAAAAGGAACATTTGATAGTACTCATCTTTTGATTGACAAAATTTACAATCAAGCTAATTCTATAAATATGTTACTTAGCCTACAAAAGAAAGGGAGATAAGTTAACCTGTTACATATTTACATTCCAGCAACACTATCAAAGATATTGAGACATAGATAAAAAGAAGAGAAGAAAATGGGGGAAAAAAATAACAATTGCCAATCCAGATAGGTTTAACTTCAGAGATATATCTTTTTTCATTTTTCTTAGACTTTTTTCGGTTGGGGGGTTGGGACTAAGAAGGGTATTACCTAATTATTCTATGTAGACATGCACTTGGGCGGAGAGACATGAAGACTATTGTAATCCTTCCAAGTTAAGCAGGCATGATTTTCACATTGGAATCTTCAAATGCTGAACAAATCATTTGATCCCCAAATTGGGCATTCTGGAAAATATTATTGCAACAGCATGGATGTCGAGGTTCTAGAAAAGGCGTCCCCGGCAGTTCAAAGATCCACAAAGGCAAGGAAATCCTTCTCCAGGCTCAAGCTCATATTGATAATTATATGTCAGTTCTTCACCCAAAGCAATCTGTTAACAAGAAACAAAGTGAAATCTAATCCGTGTAGTACAACAAGCAAGCTAGCCAAAACAACAGTGTCCATTATTTGCAAGCATGCAGGAATTAGTAAACTTGAATGATTGAAATCTGAATATTATTTTTGAATGAATAAAAAACTATATACTACATTACAATATTATTTTTGTTCAACTCCGGTTATTTCTATTGTGTTGACTCTCCCACTAGCCATCCTAGTGTTTATTCCTTCGTGTATACACACCTTCCAAGACTTACTCTAATGTTGATGCTTGTGCCTAACAATAGAGGAGAATACTTACATCTCGACTCGCATAAAGACCAATATGTGCATGCTCACAGTCCATGCTCTCTACAAGAACTTGGTAATTGACAAGATTGGGCGAGCAGCTGCAATAACAATAAATTGTAAGAGCAAACCATCAGGGATTCAAGAAGTAAAAATTAGAATGAAATAAAAAGCTGTCAGTGATAAAATCTTATGTTTCACAGAATATATCAAAATCATCATTGCTTGAAAGAAATAATAGTAAAATCCTTATCATGTTGCCAAGCAAAAAACGAACAAATTGCACCATATTATTTTTGTCTTAACAAACAACACAAGTATTCCTACATTGAATCCACGTTCACCTGTTATTGATGAACCTAGAAACATTTCCATATCTAGTAGCATCAATGACATATCGAGCCTGTCCTTCAATCATTCTACTCATATCATTAACATGAGAATCTATGTCATAGAAATAACTGCAATGTTCTTTGCCATATCTAGTATTGACATAAACCAAGTTAGTAGAAGAAAAAGAATAAACATCAAGTAAATAAAATAAACTACTTCATGAAGAAAGGTAAACCTTCTTGTAAATAATAGTTATTTTCTTATTTATTAATTTATTTGTTGTATTCGACCAAGTCCATTAGGTCAAGTCTTAGGTCTTTTATTCTCTATAAATAGAGAACTCTTTGTACAGATTATTTACAATTCTATAATATATCAGAATACCCTTTTTTAAGTTGGTATCAGAGCTTTCGATTCTAAGGGTTCTGCTTCCGCAAATCACCGTATTTAAAAACCAAACCCTATTTGCCTCTCACCGGCACAAAGCTGCCGCCGGGAAAAAAATTTCCGGGGACCTTTTGGACCGTGAGGACCCCTGTTTCACTCCGTTTTTCTTAGATCTAACATTCTACGGAGGTTTCTTTTTCATCAGACGACCGGAACAGCTCAAAAAAAAAATGCAGTATTGTTCACGCGGTACTGTTCACCAGGTACTGTTCACGCGGTACTGTTCACTGGGTACTGTTCACGCGGTACTGTTAAAAAAAAAGAATTTTGTTTTTGTTTTTGTTTTTGTTTTTGTCTCCTCTACCCGGATCTGTGTTTTTCTCTCTGATCTGACGTCGTTTGGGTGTTCGTTGTGTGTTCTTTGGTTCTGTTTTTCACTCTTTTTTATCAATATGGCCAATTTAGAAGATGGTTCTCCATATGTGAATATTCAGCAAAGGGAGTTGGATCAGCTTAAACCCGCTATTGATAATATGTGTAAGCCATCTGACCGTTCTTTGATCTTGTTTGGTAAGAGCACGCGTTCTACATCTCTTCTTGCTTCTTGCACTGTTTTTAAAACCTCATGGATTTTGGATTCTGGTGCAACTGATCATATGGCTTGTCGTACTGAGTTTTTTCGTTCTTATCATCCTACTGTTGGTAGTCATACTATATCCGTAGCTGATGGATCCCATAAATCAGTTATTGGTTCTGGTAACATTCAAATTCAACCTTCCTTGTTTCTTAAAAATGTTCTTTATGTTCCTCAGCTTTCTACTAATCTTATCTCCACTCAAAAACTTACAACTGATTTGAATTGTTCTATCACATTTTTTCCTTCTCATTGTGTTATTCAGGATCTTACCACGAAGAAGACAATTGGAGTTGCTAATGAGCAGGATGGGTTGTATCATCTCCTTCCAAAACATGCTATAAATGATAGCAAAAATCAGTTATTAATGACACGTCATCCTTCTATTGCAGAGTCTATGATTTGGCTCCATCACAAGCGTCTGGGGCATCCACCATTCAGTCTATTGAAGTCTGTGTTTCCTTCTCTGTTTCTTAATCAGTCGGTTGAGACCTTTCATTGTGATGTTTGTGAATTTGCAAAACACTATCGAGTGTCATTTCCTGCTAGCACTATTAAAAGCAGCAGACCTTTTTCTCTTATCCATTCTGATGTTTGGGGCCCTTCTAAAGTGCATAGTGTTTCAGGTGCAAGGTGATTTATTTCTTTTATTGACGATTGTACTCGGGTAACATGGATATTCTTAATGAAAGACAAGTCTGAAGTACCAGAGATATTTATTCGGTTTCATCACATGGTTGAGACTCAGTTTGGTAAGTGTATTAAAAGACTAAGATCCGATAATGGTACTGAGTACGTCAACCAACGCCTGTCACAATTCATTTCAGACAAAGGTATGATTCATGAGCTCACATGTGTTGATGCCCCTCAACAAAACGGGGTTGCTGAAAGAAAAAATCGTCACCTCCTTGAAGTTGCTAGAGCACTACTTTTCCAGACATCTGTTCCTAGTTCTTATTGGGGAGAAGCCGTGTTAGCTGCAACCTTTTTGATCAACCGTTTACCTTCACGGGTCCTTAACAATACCAGTCTTATTCATTCCATGACTTCCTTCTTTCCTTTTG
Source organism: Gastrolobium bilobum (assembly GCF_033153095.1). NCBI lineage: Eukaryota > Viridiplantae > Streptophyta > Magnoliopsida > Fabales > Fabaceae > Gastrolobium > Gastrolobium bilobum. The sequence goes on along the minus strand of NW_026895629.1, from coordinate 135,533 downwards.
TTCCCATATTGCAGAGCCTTCCACCAAGAGTGTTTGGATGTGTTGCCTTTGTCCATGTTAATAAAAAACATCGGAGTAAGTTGGATCCTAGAGCTCTTAAGTGTGTCTTCCTTGGTTATACCCCTTATAAAAAAGGATACAAGTGTTATCATCCACCAAGTCGAAATTTTTTTGTTTCTATGGATGTCACCTTTCAAGAATCTGAATCTTATTTCCCGGGTCTTCATCTTCAAGGAGAGAACAGTTCTTCAGAAGACTTATTCCCTTCCTTCTTTGAGTCTGGATCAGTCTTGTCTACTCATACACCTCTTCCTAGTGTGTCTACTCCTGGTGTATCAGAACCTTCAAATACATGAGTCTTGTCTACTCCTACACCTCTTCCTAGTGTGTCTGCTCCTGGTGTGCCAGAACCTTCAAATACACCTGAGATACGAAAGATTTTGACACCTGAATTGGTATATCAGAAAAGGAAACAACCCATACTGTCTCACCAGCAACCTCAATCGTCTGAACCACTGGTAAGTCCTGAATCTCATGTTTCTTCTGAATCTCCTGTTTCTGATTCTAATATTATTGCCTCTCATGATTTGTCTATTTCTTTTGATATCTCTAATGACTTACCCATTGCTTCTGCTTCTGATGACTTACCTATTGCCCTAAGAAAAGGGAAAAGATCTTGTACCAAGAAATCTTGTTCCTCCTGTCCCTCTTGTACTCAATATCCTATCTCCCATTTTGTTTCTTCTACTAATCTTTCTGTGCAGCACAAAAGCTTTGTTTCAGCACTAGATTCTATTTCAATCCCAAAATCAGTACATGAAGCATTGAAAGATGGGAATTGGGCTCAAGCCATGCAAGAGGAGATGAATGCGTTGGAGAAAAATAAAACATGGGAGGTTATTGATAGACCCAATGGAAAGAAAGCAGTACGGTGCAGATGGGTGTATGCCCTGAAGTATAATTCTGATGGCACTCTTGAGAGATATAAAGCTCGATTAGTCTCCAAAGGTTACACTCAGACCTATGGCATTGATTATGAAGAAACCTTTGCTCCAGTTTCAAAGATGAATACGGTGAGAGTCTTGTTATCCCTTGCTGCTCATTACAATTGAGATATAAATCAATTTGATGTGAAGAATGCTTTCCTTAATGGTGAGTTAGAAGAAGAAGTCTACATGGAATCCCTCCTGGTTTTGATTCTGTGAATGGAAAAAATAAAGTTTGTAGATTAAAAAAGGCCTTGTATGGATTGAAGCAGTCACCTCGTGCCTGGTTTGGAAGATTTACTAAGGTTATTGTTGAGAAATATAAAACCATTAATGTAACCCAAAAGCTTAAGTTATTGGGTGAGGATACATTAATGATTTTATATATCTCAACAGTTATGATGACCTTAGGATACAAACAAAGTCAAGGAGATCACATTCTTTTCTTTAAGCACTCCCAAGATGGGAAGCTCACTGTGCTCCTTGTATATGTTGATGATATTATTATCACAGGTGATGATTTAGTGGAGAGACATATTCTGCAAACAAGACTAGCATCTGAGTTTGAAATTAAAGACTTTGGAAAACTGAGATATTTCCTAGGGATAGAAGTAGCTCATTCAAAAAAAGGAATTTTTATCAGCCAGAGGAAATATGGTCTTGATCTTCTCAAAGAAGCAGGAAAGCTCGGGTGTAAACCCTCTAATACTCCTATTGAGCAGAATCACAAGATAGGCTATGAAGAGGAGAGTCCTCCAGTTGATAAAGGACAATATCAACGGCTAGTTGGAAAATTGATATATCTGGCTCATACTAGACCAGACTTAGCTTATGCTGTTAGTGTTGTCAGTCAATTTATGCATGATCCAAAGGAGAAACACATGCAGGCAGTGGAGAAAATTCTTCAGTATCTTAAAGTTACTCCTAGTAAAGGACTGTTATTCCGACGTGATGGAGATCTTTCTTTAAAAGTCTACATTGATGCTGATTATGCTGGATCTGTGACTGACCGTCGTTCTGCCACTGGTTATTGTATGTTTCTTTGTGGTAACTTGGTGACGTGGAGAAGTAAGAAACAAGATGTGGTTGCCAGATCAAGTGCAGAGGCTGAATTTCGAGCTATGGCTCAAGGTATCTGTGAGTTACTGTGGCTAAAAATTGTACTTGATGATCTCAAAATAAAATGTGAGAGACCTATGAAGTTGCTATGTGATAATAAGTCCGCTATTTGTATAGCTCATAATCCAGTTCAACATGATCAGACTAAACATCTCGAGGTCGACCGCCATTTCATTAAAGAGAAACTTGATAGCGGGTTGATTACCACTTCATACATTCCCACTGGACATCAATTAGCTGATGTATTGACAAAGGGACTTCCTTCAGACAGATTTCAAGAGCTTACTAGCAAGCTGGGAATGATAAATATCTATTCCTCAGCTTGAGGGAGAGTATTGTAAATAATAGTTATTTTCTTATTTATTAATTTATTTGTTGTATTGGACCAAGCCCATTAGGTCAAGTATTAGGTCTTTTATTTTCTATAAATAGAGAACCCTTTGTACAGATTATTTACAATTCTATAATATATCATAATACCCTTTTTCAAGTAACCTTTTGCGCCTGTTATGTGCCTCCTGCTCATCTAAAACCTCACCAATGTACTCGCACACAAATGTGCCTCGAACGATAGCCTCTCCAGCCCTTACCGCCCATCCCTGTGAATCAAAATAACAGAAGTCAATGTGAAAAGCATTAAAGAGTCAATTTGAATTTATCAAACGAATAGTAGCCACCTTTTCCTCTGTTTTAAAGACTTCCAGTTTAACCCGTACTCCATTCTGCAATGTTCTGTTTGGACAGGTTTTGTTGCAACTGCACATATGATTACACTCATAGACAAGGTAACCTTCCTGTAGTTTTGTAGAGCAATTATCAGCATGGGACAAAAATATTTATAAATTAGTAATGCAGAAATAGAGAAGAGAAATGTCTGCAATATATCCTATATAATTAACTCGAAAAATTTCAAGAGAAGATCCTAAATGTTGATATTGACAAGAGAGTTAAGTACACACGAACACAGAAATATTTCACAATGGGAAAAAAAAAAGACATAACACCTAGAAATATAGAAATCCAGTAAAAAGTAAGCAGGAAGAGATAATGTATTCAGGAATGCCAAGCAATGCCTAACATATTTAGAACAGCTCAGATTTTGGATATAATGGCAGCACACAATTAATGCAAATATTTTACCTCCAATATTATTCGGCCATTCTCATCATATGGGAACCTACCACGGATTGGTTTCCCAAAAATGTCTTTTGCATCATCATAGTCATTATCAAAAAGGTAGACATGATCACATGTTTCAGGATAGCAGGTAGGAGATGAGCAAGCACATCCCAGTTGCAAACTCTGTGAATCAAAAAATAGGTCAAAGATTATTGAAAACAAATTAAAAGATAGTCTGCTCTACAAAAATTCTTTCTAGATCCGATTTCACAAAGAAAAATGTATCACACAAAAGCGAACACATGTGAGTGCTTATGCATATAACTTTCTAGATGCTTTCACAGGTAATATATTCAACAGATACTTAATAGAACTTGACCCATTTTACCTACAAGCTATAGTATGACAAATAAGTGAAATGACATACATTTAGCATACAAGAAGTTTACGCCTATCAGATTAGGATTTGATTAAAGTAAAATCCAAGTCAAAGTTAACTACCTCATAATCAAGACCAAGTGATTGATCAAGCATTGGCTTCGTAACATAGGTAAATCTCTCCCACGGCCTAGAGAGATTTATATCTTGCTCATTGGACCCATGCCTACGGAGAGAATTTAGAATTTCTTGATCTACTACACAAATCACTGGAATTGATTCCTTCCCAAAGCTTATGTCATCACATAAGACTACGGACCCTAAATTTAAATGGTGTGAACTGATGATGTAGTGAAACTCATCCACCTCCAACTCATCACTTGGAGGATCCAATAAATTTACAAATTTTGGCCTAAGGAAACCATTAGAAAGAGATGCTAGGGGAGAAAGCAGCATTTGGTCCTTTGGTACCTTACAACCTTTGGGACAAATGAACCCCTCCTGGTGCCATTTCACTGGAATGTTGTGCTCACTACAAAGTTTTGCTGCCTTCAAATAAAGCCTTTCAGGCAAAATTCCATATTTCTCCTCCAGTGAGGCTTTAAGACTAACTCTGCAGCAAGCAGATCGAGCAATTGATAAAATATCAAAATTGTTAGGCCGAGGTTTAGTCTTTTGAATCTCAGAAAACAGAATCTTTGCAACTGCTGAGCATTGATATTCTGCCAATTTACCAATATTTGTTATCTCAGTTGCATGAGGTTGTATGGTTGTTTCCCCTATGTCTAGTGACTTTGCTGCCTGAATGCATCTCTTTAAATTAGCATCAGCCTTACTTCTGATCCTATATGATGTTGTTGCCAAACCTTTTGTAAATCTAGGACGGCTAAGTCTGCTAGATTTTAATCTATAAGCATAAGAATGAACTCCCCTCTTTGCAGAGCGACTGCTAACTAGATTGCGTCCCATATGAGCAGCTTGATGATGGCGCCCTAGGTCAGGTAGTAAATCAAATTTCAACCCACAAAACCTGCAAATGAATTTCCGCAAACCAACTGGATTCTCAGAATTATTCTCCAAAGAAGTTGAATTTCCCTGATCAATTTTTTCCAGAGAATCCTCGCAAGTAGACAAAGTTTGCTGCTCAGGAGCTTCTGATGGCTTAAATTCATCAGGATGAACTGATAGAACATGCATCCATAATTGCTCCATATTTCCAAAATGACTACCACAAGGAATACATTGGAGAAGCATGCACTGTTCAACAAACTGCACATGGTGTCTCTCCTGAACATGGTTTTCCAATAGTTTCTTGTTAGTAAAAGAATCCAGACAAATGGCACAAGCATAACCCCTGAACAGCCATTGTGCTTCCTTTTTATGATTGTCCATCCAATGATTACCAAGTGTTTGGTCATCAGGAAATTCTGCACAGCAGATCTTGCACTTAATGGCATTTTCATTATCAATGCAGTCATTAGCAATGGGAGGAAAGAGAGTTTGTCCTTCCATGAGTGAGGATACATCCATGTCATCATTGAATCCCCAAATCAATTTGATTCTCTCCTTTTCACTATGTACCAACTTTGCAAGGAATTCTCCAACACTAATATCTTTTGAGGCTTCAGTCAAAGCCCACTGGAATTGAACTTCCTTAGGAACTGGGTTTCTTAGCGACAAAATGCTTTTGAATAGCCGGTAAAAAAGCTCGCATGCTTGATGCAGATGCACCTTTTGCTCCCATGTGCAACAGTCCCTCAAAAGTTCTGTGAACACTTCTTTTGATATTATTCTACTCTTCCCATTTTTCGGACGTTTAAGCCAGCTTGGAAGATGCTTTTCACAGTACAAGAAATACCGACTTGGAGCTTGCAGACAAGGGTCCTTGTTATCATAGAGAGGAGAGCCTATACAATGAAGTGCCTCCATTGCATTATGATCATTGCCAAAAAGGATGGGCTTCTCATCTAAGTTACTTCTTCCATGGAAGGAATCACCATCAATGGCTGACACTGGATTTACTTGCAATGGATTTTCAACATTTACCAATACCATGTCTTTGCAGATCATTCCCTCTGAACCAGTGTAATTTTCTTCATGTTTCCTCTTTAGTGGATTATGGCTTAAATTTGAGGTCTCATCTGTTTCAGCATGGGGCCGGTGTTTCTTACAGAATGAAGAGCCAGGAAGGGCATGATGCTTACATCTAGTACCAAGAACAGTTGTACCTTTACACATTGGAGTATCAATTGAAACAGGTCTTCTGGCTTTTCCTGAGCTTCCCAAGAAACGAGAGGACAAATGCACACAACAGTATACATCACCATCATTTGCCCATCTCACACACTGTCTTCCCTTGGCTTCAATATAAGCTATACATTGTCTATTCTTAGTATCAGGTTCTACAAATTTTTGACTAGACATTTCATTCATAGGTGTTGATTCCATTCCATTGCTACACAAGATCTCAGAATCTGCAGCCTCAACTACAATTTCATTCCATTTATTGGTCAAGTTACCAGGTAAATCAGTTGCTACAGGTACCTCCCTAACATCTTCCAGTTTAGAAGTCTCAGCTGCTAATGTACTCAATGTGTCCGGATTCTTAAAGAAACCTAGGTCAGTCTCAAGGGTAATAGAGTGATCCGAATCCTTGGTTTCAACCAGTGAAGCATGTGTATCTGCACGACGAACTTCAAGTTTGGGCCTTTTACTACCAACCTGAAGGCTTACTTGGTACAAACTATGAGCGGTTTGCTGCTGTGTGTCCTTGTTGCTAGAATAGGAAGGAAATGTGGAAAACCATTTCATTACATCATGCTTCCAGGTTTTCCACTCAGAATATAATGTTGGTTGCACCAGTGCATCCCGGAGAGTGCTGACATCATTCCACAAAATAGAATCAAATAATTCCTGAACAAGAGGAAAGGAATAAATCAACCAAACATATTGGACAAAATTTTGTGACTATTGTTTAAAACAAGGCATATATATTCATTTCTGCAGGTTTTAGAAATTTGACATATGATTTCAGTCTGAGCATCAGTAAAGAAACACCACATTACCCATTTCCTCTATTATTAAAATGCATTAAAAAAATACGAAAAAAGATGCATTTATAAAAAAAGAAATTGCATAAGCATAGTATTTAAGGAAATTGCTAAGGGAAGACTGTGTGAGATGGGCAAATGAGTGGCTGGTGGGAGAAATGGTTGAAGCCTCTGAAGATGAGTTTGTTTTTTATGATGATACCTTGACTTCGGGAGCTTTGCTAACGTAAATGGGGCTGGGAAGCCAGTCACGTACACTATCTGCTATCCCTTTACAGCAGTTTTGGAGTCTACAACTACGACCCGCTATCTGAGATTGATAACCATGTTATCCTATTTTTCTTATGTTTACCATCCTTTTCGAGTAACGAAATGGCAGTTGCCAGTGATGATCACGAAAACATGAACTCACACAGTCCTCCTTTTTCCTAGATATATGAATTGGCCACATAAATTATACAGTACCTCCTTCAGCAACTCTACTGATTCAGCACTATTTACATTCTGGCATCGTTCAGCCCAAGAGTAAGACGAATGTTTTATCCAGTCAGCATTTATGTAGTCCTGAACTATGCTCTGCAAAGAAAAATGTGTTATACTGCTTAAGTCACGAAAAAAAGAAAGTTATCAAGAAATATTAATTGAAAACATGATAATTGCATTTATCTAATGAAAATTGGAAATACTGGGATTTATGAAATTTTAAAACTACAGTATATCCAAAATGATACATAGCACAGATTATGCAAATCATGTACATTAGGTGTAAGCATTCAACTTCACTGAAGTGCTGAAAATTCAACTCAATCAAATATAATGCTTGATTAAGCGCCAAATACAAGTTGTCGTGAACCAACTTTCCCAAAAGCTTGTGATCTTAGATGAAATAACATAAATAGTTTTACATTATATCTCTGAAATGCCTCATTACACGAGCTTTTTGGACTCAAAACATGGACAACGCATAAGTCCACCTATCTTATGCTGAAATTCTACATTTTATTACACGAATAAGGGTGAAAAAGATCGAATTCCACACCACTTCATAAAAACTCTAATATGTGAGTTCTAACTAGTGAAGCAACTTCCAATGCATTGCAATCCTATCCTTTTAATGCTTGCAGTTCAAGATGAATGTTTTCAATAGAAGGTTCCAAAACTACAATGTTATTAAGTAGCTTTTCAATTTTAAACCACTCCCTATTAAACTCCAACTAGCGAGGGTAGGGGTGAGGGCAATCCATGTATGCAGCCTTACCCTTACATATTTGCAAAGAGACAGTTTCCCGAATTCGAACCCATGAACTGTGAGTCACAAATAAATAGCTTTATCACTACTCCAACTCGCCCTCTTAGCTTTTCAATTTTAGTTGAATTGAAAATATATAGTAAAGGAAAAACATATGGCAAATCAATCACTATGTTAGTAGAAGCTTCACAGAGAATATTGTTTTGGAGATTTCTAGGGTGTATGAACCAATAGAGAAGCATAGCTACAAGTTCAAACATTTTAAAATGCAACAAAGTTGAAGACCAAAAATATATAAGTTTTCTACTCCATAGACTATCATCAGGAATTGGAATTTACATTTTGTAGCTTTAGAAGCATTCTTCCAAAATCAGAATAACCATCACATCGAGAAGCCTCCATAGCAAATTCCTTCCAAACCATCACATCCCGGCTAGTTTCTATCAAAGCCTACATGTATTATAAAAACCTCCAGTAAAAAATAAAATAAAAGATGTAGAGATTACAAGAATAAAGAGTGGAGAAGAGGAAATTGCATCACCATCACATACATTAGAATGAAGCTGATCCACAATGTTAAGCATGCCAACGGCTAGCTTTTGCATTATGAAACGTCGTGCAACAGTCAAGTCTTTTACCATTTTCAATCCTGCCTGATAAGTTTTATATGCAATAGGCTGGGGAAACTCATCAATTGATCGAACAAGCAGCATATCAGCCCAAGAATAATTCCTTGTGTGAGGAAAAAATATGACAAAATATTTTTTCCGGTCATGAGTTGGTTTTGCTTTCAAAGTTGATAATGGCCAGTCTGCCCTTGCACATTTGATGCCGGCTTGCCACTTCCCTCTCCACTAAAAAGGACAAAGTAAAAAGAATACAAAATTAGAACACACTGCATTTTTATTTTCCATTTTTTAACAAAGTAAAACCCCTCTAAGTTGCTCAATGAAATATGTAATAGGAGGTGTCAGCAACAAAGAAAAGATTTTCTAAGAAATTCATCGACAATTCCTTGTAATCAAGCAATATTAGAGAAATGAAATCAGAGTTTTTTAAATAAAAAAATAGAACAACATTAAACAAGCAAGATCAGACTCACGAGCAATCAATACTCTTATTGTAGGGAGAATAACAAAAAATCATTAGAAAAGCTCTTAAGAGAAAGTAAAAAACTAAATTCTGATGTTGCATACATACCTTGCACCACAAAGCCACAGATTCATCCCCCTCCAGCCAAGTGGGTTCAGAAAATGACAACTCCCCTTCCCTACTGTTATTTGCTGATTCACTTTCAATATTATCCACAATTGAGAGAGAGTTCTCACAGGTTAAGAAAGGTTCATTTATTTCATCATCTTCAACATCATGGAAACTACAGGATTCCTTTTGGTCTTCCACTTGACGATCACAACATGAAGCTCCACTGCATTGGCAATCTGAATTAGTCAAGAGTTCACAACCAATCTGTTGCACTCGGTCTTGCCTTTCTATCTGAGGTCCTTCCATCTTAAGTAGTGAGTCATTCAGTCGATCATCTTCCAATTTAACTTGTTCACCATTTTCAAGGCAATTAGGTTCTCCCTGGCATACAAAAGCTGTTCCTGAACTCTGCTGAGGGCAATCAGATTCCCCAGCATACTGAACACCAGAACAAGGAAGTACTTCCATGATACTATTTTAAAATTGGCAGTATGAAATGATATGCTTGCTATGACTGATGATTCCCATCTTACCACTGTTCCATCAAAGACCATTTCCATAAAAAGTAAGATGTAGAGTTAGACATAGAAATTAATAAAAGAAGCTGAAAATGAAACACAAGTAAAATAATTGAAACTAAATGACATGAGTATACCAAATTTAAAAAGAAATAGAAAAAGATAGGGACAAAGAACTAATATTCAGAGGCAATATATAGTCAAACTTACAAAAACACCATATATTTCCCTCAACTAGACGAAAACAAAAACTGAAACTCATTGAGATTAATAAAAAATTGTAAGTAAAAAGAAAGTAGTAGCCATTGCCAACATATGAACTTAAGAAAATTCGTTTTAGGATTTCAGTGATTTCCCAAAAAGTGCATGGAGCATGGACCTGATGAATCCAGAAATAAGAATGGCCATATTCAAATTTCCTTCCTAAATTACTTGCTTTGTGAATTGGCAGCATTGGAGCAAGGAACCTTTTGCCAATATAACCATTTCAAATAAAGGTCAAGTGCCGCCAAGAAAGCAAGTACACATATATTTAAATAAAAATTGAACTGAATATTCAGTTCTCTTTGGGATAAAGATGGTGGTGGTGGTGGTGGTGGTGGTGTTTAATATTCATTTCTCTAATGTTATACTTATATTAGTAGTACCAAAATTCACCTTCAAAACTAAGGAGTTTTATCAAGGTCATTGTGGTCCCTGATTCTAGTAAGAAGTAGCAAAATTGTTTGGATTTGGATAGAAAAAAAAGCAACCAGATTTATGCGTTCCTGAATAACCATCAATAACAGAAATTAACCTCTGCAGGTGATATTAATAATTATGGATCTAATATAATTCTATACTAATCTTAGTGACGGGGACTAAAGTAAAAGGATGTATTTTGAACCATGACATGATATACACTCTGCCATGTATAAAAATGTTAATGGAAATAGTGATCTAGCAGAACGATCCATATTTTCTTGTTTGATACTCCAATGAGAGTAAACCATTTGGTGATAAATGGCAATAATAATTGAGGCATCATTTGAAAAAAATTTAATTCTTATTTTTATAATTTCCGAAAAGAAAATAATCCACGTCTAACTTCATAATGGATTATTATTACCATGGAAAGTTTAATCAATAGATGCATTCCCAAATATACAACATGTTTACAGAGAGAGAGAAAAAAATTTAACGATTACAATGGAGGTCTAAGACCCCCTGCGATTCAACCCCAAGATGAAATAGTTCCCAAAGAGACTTAGTACCACTGGAATTATGGCTCTTGGGCAAGGCTTAAGAAAATTATTAACATTTAAAGTCTAAAATGCAATATCTCTCAACTTTTTCTGTAAAATTTCTGAGTCAACGAGAATCAGTAAAAATGTTGATTTTGAGTTAATTAACAATACACAAGTGCATTAATATCCAATCTGACAATTGTGACACTGTTGGTAATTTCATCCCCCACCCCAAAACCCTTAGTTCCCCCAGAAGATATGTTAATCCGCAACAGCAATAAGTTCTTCAAAAGCAGCATGAAAAAGCTTCAACCTTTAAGCTTTTACAAATACAAAACAGCACAGAACCGTACGGATTCAAATCAAAATCATAGCGTCTATTATTGTGACCCAGAAACCCCAAATGACATAATACCCAATTAAAATTCGAATTAAATCCCCACATTATTGTGCTCAACCACTAACAGGTCATAAACCCTAACCAAATCCACGATATGTAAGATTGAATAAGGATCAAAATTCAGGAACATGCACTGCATGTCTGAAATTTTATTTTTATTTTTTAAAAAAAGGAACTGCAGAATCATATAACTATAAATTCGGGCATCAATTATATATCCTCGACACATGAAAATTCCTAATAAAGGATAAGTTCTTCCTCCTGCCATTATTAGCACATCTTTTTTTCGGTTACCTACTAAAAAAAAAAAAAAGTTTATAATATGCATAAAGTACACAACATATCTTAGGGTGAGATAGGTCATACACCATAGAATTTGAACCATAATTGACTGCAAGAAAATGTGACATAGAATAGAATAGACATTGGCTAAGCCAAATTTCAGAGAATATAAAAGGGGGCAGTGATAAATAATGTACCTTAAAAAAAATGAGGTGGGAAAGTTTATGCAGAGAGATCAATCAGGGGGTCTATAGGGTTGTGATGGTGGGTGGAATTCTTTTTCTTTTTAATTTAATGTGAAAAAATGTTGTGTCTCCCTTCTCTATATAGCTATGAAATTGAAGCGCTGCCTCACTCAGTGTGGCTTATGGCTAGTGATGAAATGATATATAGAAAGTGCGTTCTGTGTTTTGGGCATTTAAAGGAAAAGAAAAGGAAGGTGTTCAGGTCAGGTCCCGTGCCCAAATTGAAGCACAAAACAAATGTTCTTCTTTTTTATTATTATTTATTTTTTCTATCCTAGAGGGTTTTGTTTAAGTAAAAGGGATGATTTGGATTAGATATGAAATTGCAAACTGTAAGGTAAGAGAAAGGGGGAAGGGATAGATAGATATATTGTAAGAAAATAAAAAAGAGGTATTCAAAAAAATAAAAAATAAAAAAGAAAAAGAAAAAGGAGAGACTTGTGGTGGGGTGGGGTATTAACGTGTGTATGCGTATGCAAGGGCATTTGTGAAAATAACCTATTAAAGAAATTGGGGGTAGGTGAGGTATCACCATTAAACACTGCACTTCTATAGCCTTATTTTAGTAACGTCACGTTTGTTCTATTAAAATAAAAAAAAAAATTAGCATTATTTTGTTTTGAAAAGTTTATGTAATTTTTTTTTGGGCTTGGTGTTTGTCATTTTAAATGAAATAAGTTATGTTATTTTAGGTAAGAGATAGACACAGAAAATAAAAATCATAGGAGAGAGAAAGTGAGTGATTTTTTTAATTTAAAATTTAAATAAAAAAATTTATTCTGTGTCTATCTCTCTCTTAAAATAACATAACTTTATATCATTTAAAATGACAGACACTTTTTTTTTTTTTTTATACATCGATCTTATTATTTTTTTTAAGGCAAATCGTTTCTAGGTATTTCAAAAATTTTAATTTTTTAAGGTGATTATAATATTAATCCCAAATTGAAATTTAGTTACAATTAAAAGTCTTCATTCTTCCCAAAAATATATTTGATAAGAATTGAATATAAGTTATCTTTCTAAAGAATCATCTCAATCCAAAACTTTAAGTTTCACGTAAGAAAGTAAGGGCAGTGAGTATCGAACTCGTGACTTTGTGGTCACCAAAGGTCTAATACCATGTAAAAAACCATTTTAACCCAAAACCTTTAGTGTTAGGTGAAAACTTTCTTAATGATTTATATTATACTTTAACAATCTTGCGCGGCTTAGTCTTTATAATTCTTTTAACTAATGTTTTAAATTTTTATTTAATTTAAAAATACACCTACAATATACGGGATAATTATGAATATTTGTATAACTTCAAGAACAGCAATTAATAAAATTGACTAATTTGGAAGTTTATATATAACTGAAAATGATGAAGTAGGTTTGGAATTTTGGATGGATAAGGCTTAGTGATGAATCCATCCATCCAAATGCGGAGAAGAGCCTTCTTCGGTCGTAACGAAACGGTAGCCATAAATCCCGCGGATCTCAGTGACCTTGGCAAACAAAACGGTGTCGTAGCTGCTCCGTGTTATATTTTTTTTTTATTATTATTATCTTTGGTACATCCCGTGTTATATTATTTATGGTATATGGTAAGCTGTTTTTAGCTTTTATAGTGATTTATTTTTAGAATTCAATAAAAATGCTCTATTAATGTAAAATAATCTTTTACATGTTATAAAATATAACTATGTGGATGTCCATAATCTTCAAAGGAATGATGTATACCATGAGTTATAATATGTAATTAGAAGGATTTAACAGTATCATTTATTCTATTGTAACTCATTATATTAAAAGGTCTATCAATAGAGACCATGGATAGATCTAGTAGGAAAGTGATCTTTTTTTCTCCTTGTCCTAATTCTCTATTTTTCTTTTTATGTTTTATTTTACAACATTACATTATTTATTACCTTCATTCTAATTAGTGAGAAAATAATATGATAATAAAAAGTAAAGTCCATTTTGGGTCTCTAACAAAAAATACGATCTCCACTTTAGTTCCTTACAAAAAAAAATTAGTCACGAGGTTCCTAAGAAATTCAAAGTGGACCTATTTTGTTAAAATTGTGGTCCTCATAAATTCAAAAAAGACCCACATTAGTCTTTTAAACTGACTAAAATGGGTCTACTTTGAATTTAATAAGGACGAGCGACTAATTTTTGTGTGTAAGGAACTAAAGTGAAGATCGTATTTTTTTGTTAGTGACCCAAAATGAGCTTTACTCAATAATAAATAATTATGTAATTATGTATCAACTTTAAGGAATGACATATCTAGTAACTAGGTGTAAATGGGCTGGACTTTGACATAAATATGTCAGGCCTATATAAATATATTTTATACTTGACCTAATCTGTTAGTCTTATGTATGCCGGAATTATAAGTCTGGTCTGGCATATACATAAAAAATTAAAAATATCGGCTCAGACCTGTTAGCTTATTTAAATCTATTAGGCATTCAACAATTAAAATAATATTACTTTATTATTTAAAATCATTAAAATAATAATTTTATTTAAAATATATAATATGATATAGGCCGACAAACTTATAGGCCCGACATATAAAAGAAAATTTATGTCTATTTTCTAAATAGGCTTTTTTAAAATTTTGAGTACGTTATATTTTATTATATGTAATATGTTGAGTCTAATCTGATATCAGTTGGGTCGTAGGCTCTTGTTAGATCACCTGACTCATTTATATTCCTACTGATACGAGTTATACCAATGAACGAATTGTTGGGATGGAAGAGAGTTCATCTATCCTTCAGAGATGAGATCAAACCAGCCAAAAACTAGAAAGAACTTAGAAGCAATCACCTGATTATCAGGTTGCAAAACCACAAGTCATAAAAACAAAAAGTTAAGAAATTCATTATCAAATTGCATGTTCGTGAAACAAAATAAAATCCAAACTTGAGAAACTAGGAAGATTACATATAGATATCCCTTTGTGGAAATGTCATAGGTGTAATCTGAAAACTAAAAGTGATTATAATCATTTTGGTTATAATTAGAATTTGAGATATTTACCTTAACTTTATAATTTTTAATACATAAATACAATTCTTTTACATCATCCAAGTAAAACATCCTATCTTAAAATCACTTTTCAGTTAGATATATCTAAACATAAAATCAATCTTTTATGTAATTGATTATAAAGAAAATTTACCATACATTAATCAATTAATGAAAATAATTTCAACAGTCAATAAAAAAGTACACAAACACACCCAAAATTTGTTTTGCTTTTTTCTTCTTTAAATTGGTTTTATTTTTTGTTTGGTCATTATTTAACATTGGGAATAAGCGCACGCAACCCAGTTGTCAAGGAAACCCGTGGTCCAATATGAAGTTATTGGGCCAAATTAATATATGGTCCATGGTCCTTTCTGTATATCAGTCTATGGGCCTACGGCCTACTCAGCTCAAAATCCAAAGTTCTTTTAATAGGATTTGTTTCGAAAATTTTCTGTCAAAAGATTTCTTTAGGGAGTAAAAAATTGATGGGAGTTGCTTGCTTGTTGTTTTCATATCATAGTCAAGTCAATAGCACAATGCTCATACTATTATACAAGGAATTTGGAATGAAGCGATACCTCATAATTAAGGGTGTAAATGGGTCAGGCTGACATATAATCTGGCCTATAATAAGCCTGATCTGGACTAGTCTATTAAGAAATTAGAACAGGTTTAGGCTTATAGAGAAGTCTATTTAAAAATAAGGCCATAGGCCAACTATGAAAAGTTTGGCTAAAAAATCTGTAGGCCAGCCTATTTATTTTTAAAATAAAATAATATATTTATCATATATATTATTTATTTATCCTAATTTAGTTATGACATATTGCACTTTTGAGATTTGTTTGAATGAGAATCTGGATATGGATTTATTGGTTTCATATGTTGGTCTTAATAGTAGAAGGGATTTGATTTCCTTTAAATTCATGTTATTAAGTCTTGATTCTTGTTACTGGTTTCATATGTTTGATTCTTGTTATTGATTTCGTATGTGTTTATTGGTTTTATATTGTTTTAATAAATATGTCAAGGCTTACAAGGCCTAATAGGTTATGTTAGATTTTTTATTTTTTAACAATACGTCAGACATAACTTATAAAATGAGCCTTTAATAGGCTAATAGGCCATATAGACTCAATATTTATTTTTACATAGGTTTAGGCCATGAAGTCCAAAGTCTGGCTTAACCTGATCCATTTACAACCCTACTCATAATGAATTTAATTCGGTCAAACAAGTGCCTCCAAAGCCAAGGGACATTGACATCATTGCCTAGCCCCCCATGTCCATAAGAAAAGATCAAAGCTAAAAGCACAACCTACCAAAAAAAAAAGAGTAAATACCTTTTTTGGTCCCTAACAAAAAAACATAGTCCCCACTTTAGTCCCTTACAAAAAAAAATTAGTCGGTTGGTCCCTATGAAATTTAAAGTGGACCCATTTCAGTCCTTTTGAAGGACTAATGTGGGTTTTTTTTTTGAATTTGTGAGGGACCATAATTTCAACTAAATGAGTCCATTTTCAATTTGCTAGAGACCTCGAGACTAATTTTTTTTGTAAGGGACTAAAGTGGAGACTGTGTTTTTTGTTAGGGACCAAAAATGGTATTCACTCATAAAAAAAGCTAAAAGCACAAATGTAAAGAATTAAGATCAAAACTTTATTGTTACTGCTTTGACGAATCAAGATTCATTGCACCACAATCAATAATTGAATAAAATACTTTAGGTTTAAGGAAATAATATAGAAAATAAGTACAGTTATAATTATATAGAGTCTTAAGCTCTTGTTGCGCCAAAGTTGTAGCCTTGTAGGGTAGGACACCGACACGCGTCCGACACGTAGTCAACTTTTTTCGACACGTTGACTATCCCGACACGCGATTTTGACTGTGTCCGACACGGTCAAAGGGTACAAATGTAAAATTTTTGACATTTTTATAAAATTAAAATAATTTTAAAATAAAAACAAAAAAAATTTGGTCGAATGTTTTAAGCCCTAAATCATACCACTCAGAATCACTTCCTCACTTCCATCGTTCTCCGTCCCTTACCTAGCCGTCTGTCAGTGCCAGTTTCCAGGTGTGCTCTTCGTTCTCAACCAACCCCTCAAATTTATTGTTCTCAACTGTGTAATTATCGTCTGCACTCTTCTCTCCCTGGTACTGAGGCATGTAAACTATCTCCTGGACATAGTTGTTGTCTCTCTTGCAACTAGTTTCTGCAGTATTCTGTCTCATGCTCTTCCTTTTGTTCTTTCTTATGATATATGGACAATATTATGATTATCATACTTTTTCTTTTTTTTTGCTGAGAGATTATGAAACGTATCAATTTCATAGCGTTCTCAACCAATGCTAAAAGGGTACAGCTCGGTGGGCAGTTTCCAGCCGTCCGTCCCTACCTCCGTCAGTGCCAGTTTTCAGCCGTCCGTCCCTCACCTATACTTGTTGCTATACACATAGGTATGATTTTATTGTTTGAAAAATTTGATGCATACAACCTGTTTGTATTAATGGCCGAGAGTCCTACAAACATCATATTAGGTGTGTGAGTCTAATCCTTTTTGTTCTTTGCATTGTGTATGCCAGCTTACCATGGTTTGGTCATCTGTATACACCACAATTTCATAGAATTAAGCTAGATGATCTAAAAAAGCATTAACTCCAGGTCTTTTAAAAGTCTGTCACCCTATATCTCGCTTTACACATCATATAAAAACAAAAGTCAATATTATAGTCAGACATCTACAATATGTAAGGTGCACTAGCAAGTAGCAAGGTAATAAGAGGCCCGGCACTTCTATTTTGTGTGACACGCAGTGTATAAAGGAAATTGTTGCTAAAAAAACCATAGCACTACCAATCGCATTGTGTTCATTTAAAAGATCTTTCATATTTTTTTCTACCAACAAAAAATACAGTATTAACAATTCAAGCCTTACTATCCAAATATAGTGGATCAAATAAGGTTGTTTATCACACTTTCATATCTTTCATATTTGTTTCCATAATTTTCACTTTCAATGTCTCTGTTCTTCAACTCACAAAAGCAACTTGTTTATCACACTTTCATATGGCTTATTGTTTAGATGGAAGGCATGTAAAAATAATAGCCAAAACTTGTATAAAATAAGGTATAAAAGTTTTAAAATTCATAAATCAAATAAAGTCCATGTTTATTTTTAATTTTTTTTCACTTTACTACTTGATATTAATAATGATTTCTTTTAGTATTATATATGAATGAAAATGTTTATTCTTTGTGGATTTAGCTCAAGTACTCCTGCATATAGATTACAAAATAGTACAAATTAGCTGAAGTACTCTTGTAAAAAAATGATGAATAAATATCATAACTTTTTATTTGTTTAACACATTTATAGGATTACAATATGGATCGTTCAAGTTCTGCCTCTGCCAGTGGCAGTGATAGCGCCACTACTGCTAGTGTCTCTGCTGCCAATGAATTACTGGATAAACCCCTTTGGAAATATGTTACCTAATTGGATGCTAGAGTGGAAGCAGGAGGGAATTTGTCTTGGAAGTGCAACTTTTGTAAAAAAGATTATAAAATTTCGTATACTAAAGTGAGAGCTCATTTGTTAAAAATACCAGGCAAAGGAATTGGGAAATGCTTAATGGTGCAAAATAGAGACATGATAGAGATGGAGAAATTGGAATAGGAAGCTGAACAGAGAAAGCAATCTAATGCACCTAGAAATGTACCTTTACCCCCTTCTAGCTCTTTAACTGGCCCAAAAAAAAGAAAACTATGGGTTCTCTTGAACTGGCATTCAATGTTGGGGAACGAGAAGAATTAAATTATCTGATTGCTAGAATGTTTTATTCAGCAGGATTGCCATTGGCAAAGAGCCCTCACTTCCAAGCTTCATATACTTATGCAGCAAATCATAATATTGGAGGTTATTTGCCACCAGGAAATAACGTGTTGCGAACCACTTTGTTGCAAAAGGAGAAAAAAAATATCGATAGATTGTGTGAACCTATTCGAGAAGCGTGGACTCATAAGGGGGTAAGTATTGTAAGTGATGGGTGGAGCGATTCACAAAGGAGGCCACTCATTAATTTCATGGCAGTATCTTATGGTAAAGCAATATTTTTAAAATCAGTGGATTGCTCGGGAGAGATTAAGGATAAAAATTTCATTTTCAAGTTGTTTGTTTGGACTTTTGTAATATGTTTGAGTGTGTTTGTTTGTTTGCTCGAGAATGACTAATGATGAAAATTTCATTTTCAGGTTGCTGAAGGAAGTTATTCAAGAAGTAGGAGAGGCGAATGTGGTTCAAGTAATCACAGATAATGCTGCAAATTGTAAGGGAGCAGGGAAACTGATTGAGCAGGAATTCCCATCAATTACCTGGACACCGTGTGTTGTTCACACATTGAATTTGGCTGTGAAAATATTTGTGCTGCAAAGAATGTGAAGAACAATCTAATAGCATAAGAGGAATACAATTGGATTTCTGATATTATAGATGATGTTGCTGCAATAAAGCATTTCATTATGAATCATTCTATGAGATTGGCCATCTTTAATGAGTTTGTGAGTTTGAAGTTGCTTTCTATTGCTGATACTCGTTTTTCTTCAATGATTGTGATGCTGAAGAGGTTCAAGTTAACAAAGAGCGGTCTCCAAAATATGGTGATAAGTGAAAAATGGAATATTTATAGAGATGATAAACTTGGGAGGGCCAGACTTGTGAAGGAAAAATTATTGGATGATTGTTTTTGGAATTCAGTTGATTACATACTTTCTTTCACTGCACCTATTTATGATATGATCAGAGCTTGTGACACTGATAGAGCTTGCCTTCACTTGATATATGATATGTGGGATTCAATGATTGTGAAAGTGAAGAAAGCTATATACCATAAAGAGGGGAAGAGGATGAAAGATAGCTCCTCTTTTTATGATGTGGTGCATCGCATTCTTGTGGATCGTTGGACAAAAAATTCAACTCCACTACACTGTTTGGCACATGCTTTGAATCCCAAGTAAGTTTTTAAATATGATTCAGTTTAAAATTAATACTCCTCTTGATATAATTTGACAATTTGTTGATTTTTTTTTTTTGCTTCTCTTTTAGATACTATAGTCAACAATGGCTTCAAGAAGATTCTAGTCAAGTTCCTCCACACATGGATTTAAAGCTTACTCAAGAGCGACAAAAATGTTTAAGGAGATTCTTTCCTGGCATGGAGGACCGAAGCCAGATTAGTTTGGAGTATGCATATTTTATTAGCAACAGTGGAACCTTTGGCGATTTTGATGCCATCAATACTCAATACACTATGGATCCAAAATCTTGGAGGCTACTTTATGGTACTTTTACACTGATGCTTCAAAAAATAGCATTGAGACTTGTGCAACAACCCTCATCTTCATCATGTGCTGAACGCAATTGGAGTACTTATTCTTTTCTGCATTCCATCAAGAGGAATAAAATCACTCCAAAACGTGCTGAAGACTTGGTTTATATGCATAGCAATCTTCGACTCTTATCAAGAAAGACTCCTAGTTATGCACAAGGAGAAAATCAAATGCGAGATGTTGCTGGAGATACATTCAATTCACTTGATGATGTTGGAGATCTTCAATTGCTAGTCTTTCCCTTGATGAGCCAGAGATAGAGGCCATGATTATTCAAGATGGAGATGAAAATAATTAAACTTATGAGTGGTCTACACTCTACACTCTTGGGATGTTCTATTATTTTTGCTTAATGTTTATGTTATAGAATTTGAATATTTGATTAGCTATATGACTTATTATGAGTTGCTATATGTATTAAATGTAAACTATATTATATATATTAAGAATCTTATTTAATATCAAAATGTGTCCCAACTGTCAAAATTTAGCATTTTTTAGAATTAACGTGTCGTAGTGTCGTGTCGTGTCCCGTGTCGGTTGTTGCGAAATCGACAAGTATACCGTTCGTTTCAAGTAATAAAATGATAAGTAAGATATCGTTCCCTTGAGGATTAATGCACCAATGACTAATTTTAACTATTCCCTTTTTAATTGGAAAGAAAAATTGGTTTGTTTGTGAAAGTGATTGGTTGTTGTAATTTAAAAACAGAATTTTAAAAACAATAAAATTCAAAAGCATGCAAGAATATCAAGAATAATATGAGTTATGAAAAATTGTAAAAGAATTGTAGCCAGGATGCACTTCACCTCCGATCCTCCTTTATATTCCTAAATTTTATTTTATAACTAACTAATTTATTAGCTCAGACAATTCATTATTTCCTTATTAAATAGTTGAACCCTAATGTCTTAGTGATTTCAACCTTTTAACCCAATTAGAATCATGTGTCCTAGTAATTCCTCTTGATTTAAGCATTAAGCAAATGAATTAAAAGTCTGCAATCTATGTAAGCCTATGTCTAGGTCATGCACAAATTATTATTCTACCCTTCTGCAGATTAAAACCTCAATATATCTATTGCGAGCTCTAACCCTCAAAACTCTATAATAGAGTGATCAGTTCTATCAAAGATATGGAAAAATTAACACGAGAAGAATAAAGCTACATAAACTACATTAATTATAAAAACAATTTAAGACATATAAAAGATTCACATTGGGTCCGCGATCCCAACTACAAAAAGAAATTAGCCAGACATATTCATGTATGACTTAAACAAATTAAAATAATAAAGATTGTTCATAAAAGTAGTAAAGAAGAAGAAGAAGATGGAAGATCAATGGTCTTCAGTCTTCAACTCAGTCGAAATTCTGATCTCCAGCGCGAGTCTCCAAGAATTCTCTAAATTCTCTGTGCTCACGATTCTCTCTAGCCAAAGATGGTTTCCTCTGGGGGTCTGAGTCTTTATTTATAGACTTTGTGCCCTTGTCTAGAAATCTTGATCAAATCTTTATCGTATATCTTGGGTCTAATCTCCTCTGATACAGTCTGAGATTAGTTTAAAAATTATCACGTGCCTCCTGCGCTACTAGCGCCAAGTTGGCGCTGATAGCATGGGAGTGTTGTTCTGGATGCAGTAGCTTCGCGCTACTAGCGTGAGTCCCGCGCTGATAGCGCGATTGGCAAAAGTTGTTGGCGCTGAGAGTGCCAGTGCCACGCTAGTAGCGTGGTGGCTCTGGATTGATAAGTGATGATGGCGCTGATAGCGCCAGTAGCGCGGTGGCTGCAGACTTGTGCTTTCAATTGGGCTTCTTTCTTGACTGTTTTCCTACAAAAATATAAGAAAATCATGACAAGATATCTGATTGGGATTTATAAATTTAATAGCAATTATATCCCTTTTTATGCATGATTGATCAAGATTCTTTCTAAATTTGGCTTAAAATCATATCTATACTGGAAGCATATCATCGGTGTCGATGCATCATAAAGGGTAGATATGAAACATCCTTCCAAGTTTATTGAATCATTATAGTTATCAACTCAATTTTTTTTTTTGTGAACTTGTTGTCTTTTAATTATGGAAAAAATGTTTGTGATTTTAAATGATACAACTTTGTGTTATTTTAGAGGAAACGACGTCGTTTTGATGCATTTTTACCTTCTTTCTCCTCTATTTTCTCTCTTTTTCTAATTTTAAAAAGAAGAGAGAACATAAAAAATCACCAAATATACATTAAAACAACATCGTTTTATCTAAAACGATACAAAGTTATGTCATTTAAAATTATAAACATTTTTTCCTTTAATTATTAGTATAAATTTTCCTATAACAAGTAACAAATGTTAGCCAAAATCATAACAAATTTGGCATTGAAATCCATAGTATAACGCAGGTTGGGATATAAGAATGCTGAGAAGGGTGTAAGACAAACCTTGGGAATTGTGTAAATGAGTCAAATTCTATGATTGGAATCCCAAATTTGGGATGTAAGGACCCTAGGAAGAGTGTAACTGTGTAAGTGGAACCCTAGGAAGGATGTAAATAAGCCGAATCTAGGATGTAAAAATCCTTAAAAGGATGTAAATGGGCTGAATCTGTGATGGAAATTTTGAGAAATGGGATGTAAAGACCCCATGAAAGGTGTAAGTGGGATTCTGGAAAGGGTGTAAATGGATCATATCAGGAATGAAAATTCAAAATCCGAAATGTAAGGATAGTATAAAAGATGAAAATTTAACCCTCAAAGCATGTAAATGAGCTAGATCCAAGATGAAAATCCCAATTACATAATAACATTAGGATCTGACCCATTTAAGCTAATCATTAAATTGATACATCACAATTAAGGGTGTAAATAGATTGGGTCGGGCTAGGCTTTGGCTTAAATAGGACAGACATGTATAAAATAGTTTAAGCCTGGCCTGATCTATTAACCTTGTATAGGCTCAAATTATAAGTCTGGTTTGGCCTATATTAAAAAAAAAAGTCTTAGCCTAAGCCTATTAGCCTGTTTAAGCCTATTAGGCATTCAATAATTAAAATCATATTACTTTATTATTAAAATAATTAAAATAATTTTATTTATTTTATTTAAAATAAATAATATAATATAAGTCGACCTGTAGCCTTGTAGGCCCGACATCTAAAAGAAAGCCTATGAACTGCTTTCTAAATAAGTTTTTTCTGAAGCCTTAACTTATTCTATTTGACTATATATAATAGGCCGAGTCTAGCCTGATGTAGGCCGAGTCCTAAGCCCTTGTTAGGTCGGCTGACCCATTTATACCAATGTAGAAGAGTTGCATATTTGCCATCAAAGATTTTAGAATTGAACTAATCATTAAACTAATAAAGAGAGAGGTTTAAAGTTTTAATGTTCAACTAGGACTTTATACATACATGTGTTTATTATTATTATTATTGTTATTATATAATACAAATAAATTACAAAATATAATCAAATATAATATCCATACGCTAAGTATATAAATAAAACAATATATATATATAATATAATTAAATTGATATATCACATAAATAAGTATTAAACTAAAATATTAATTAATACTAGTATATTTTTTAACATATACTAATTACACATAAAATATGTAAAAAGATTAGATAAAATTTCTTATTCTATATTAATCCCACGATAAATAAGTAAAAAAGAGAGGAAGAAATCTTCAACAGTAGCTCAACTGGCAACTGAGTGCCCAACGGTTCAAACCTTAGCCAAAACAAATTTTTAGAATTCTTTGGGGGTCAGAGGGAGATCGTCTCCCCCTCAAAGGAGGATTAGTCTCACCCTTCCTCCGGTGACAGTGGTCCAATGCACCCTTTGTTCCAATAAGAAGCTAACCTTAGGGGACTTACTTCGAGAATAAGGTGGCTGGAGGAGGTTGTGTGGAGATACCTCTAGGTTATCTACCAAAAAAGAGAGAGGAAGAAATGAAGTTTCTCATTATAAATAGTAATCAAACTCTAATTACATTACAAACTCTTATTTGTCTCACATTTGAAAAATTAAGAAAACAAGTTTTCAGTTTAATTTAGTATATGATAAACCCATAGTATATCATGTCTTAAGGACTAAAATCACATTATTATCTAATCAAAAGTATGAGAACTAAATGTTATTTGGCTAAAAAACAAGAAAATTTGAGTTATTGACTAATGTGAACGATCCTTACTTGTTTTGTAGGTAAAATGAGATAAATTGAGGCAAGAATGAACTTAAAGGATTTGGAGAATGAAAAGGATGATCAAAAGAGTCACTAAGCGCGTAAAGAAACATCTCAATTCTTGTATGAAGGCGCTTTAGCATGTTCTAGTGCGCTAACACGCGATATCATGCATATTCTGCCTGTGCTAGAGCGTGCTAAAGCGAGCTCCAGGGTACTTTAACGCTCTCATCAGGGTTCAACATTATAATTTTAGTGCGTTAAAGCGCGCTCAAGGGCGCTTTAGCTCTCGTTTGCGACCCAACTAAGGCCCATTACATGGATTTGACCTAGGGCAAGGATTCTTACACCTTTTTAAACGAAATTTTAGAGAAAACCCAAAACACTTGGCAATTGAGACCTAGTTTTGATCATAGAAGCGTGTTTTTCATGGTTTTGACGGTTGGAGACGAGTCAGAATCGAGATTACACTGGAAACCTTGAAGATCCACTGCCATCACACCAATGGAGTTTGGGGAAGCTATCTTTTTTTCTTGTTTCTTGACTCCATAATGTTAGGCTATATTTTCTTTGTAGTTAGGGATAGATGGAACCCAATCAAACCTTTATATTTTTACTAAAAAAACATGAATTAAGGATGGATTTTAGAGACGGAAAATATCCTGTCTCTAAATGGGATGTTGGTACATGAATCATGCATGATAGATTCATCGTAATTCTTATGATTCTAGGGATAGACATAGGGATCATGCGATCTTTATTATTCTTAAACTTAATGCTTGTTTTCTTGAGAAATAACTGGGAAACTAGGGTTCTTTCAAGATAATAAAGAATTAGGATGTCAAGAGATTGAATTCTAATTAATTTAGGAGAATCGATCGGCGATATGAAAAAAATATTTAATTAAGGATTTTAATTCATAACATAAAAGGGAGATTGAAAGAAATCGAAATCGTAACTGCGTTTTTTGATTGTCAAGTAACTCAAATTTTATCTTTGGTTTTGTTATTTAGTTTAGTTTTCATAAAATCTGTTTGATCAATTGTCCAACTTAAGCATTAATAATGAATTGATGGTTAAAATTTAATCTTCGTGGGAATGATCTTTTACTCATATATTTTATTACGTGTACTATCGGTGCATATGCCGAAATCGCAACAATATAAATTAGGAATTGAATAATTAATGTAGTCAATAAAAAAGTTTTGATTTTTTTTTATATGGACCCTTCACTCTTTTGAATTGTGATGCTTCATATGAGTCAATCGATTTATATTTTTTTACCAATTTTTTAAAATTCAATTTCTAAGATCGTTGACTATATCAAGTGAGAAGACCGGCTCAAGATTTTCCCAGTCCAACCGATTATTCCATTCCAGTTATAACTGCTACCCTTTTTAGCACCCAGTGGCCCAACAACTTCATCTGCTTGGATTCAGTTTATGCTTTGTTTAGTTAGGTTCGCCACTACGGAAAGTAGTGTAATAGGTAGCTCTAACTAGTAACTAATATGTAACAGTTATGTCATATAGTTGTTTGGTTTGGTTGTCCCATGATCACTACTTCACTAGCTGCTCAAAAGAAAGTTTCTTTGATGGATTTTGTGTTTGACTTAGTTGTGTCCATACTCCATAGTATTGTTCTATTCTTAATGAGTCACTAGACTTAGTTGATCTAACTCGAGTGGAATGGGATGCTAATTGCTGTTAATAGTTATATTAATGAACAATATCTCCTATTTCTCTTTAAGAGAGTTACAATTAGTAAAAGGGAAAAAACACCATATGCTTAAAAGGACTTGAAAGTTAAGGAGATTATGTTCTACTTTGTATCTGAATCCCTTAACTCAGTCTTTGTACTTTTGTCCCTTTCTTTTTAACCATCCTAATTAACGTTCATTTACCTTTACAATGCTGATTGTAACAGTTTGTGTGTGGTTCAACAACAGTTCTGTTGTTGTCCCTTTCTTCTTCAGATTATATGTTGAGAACAGCTTGCACAATGATTGGGGTAGGATTGTAGGAAACATTAAGCATCATGTTATTTCCTTGTTTTAGTTCGTTCATAGTTTTGATGATGTAGTCAAAGATTGTGAAAGTAAAAAGTTAAAAACATTATTGCACCCATTGTTATTAATTTATGGGGAAGGTGCAAGGATGCATGATTTCAATGTAAGAACTAGAGTTTTATGGATAACCAACCTGAGAATTTGGAGAAAAGATGTTTCATGAAAAGAAAAGTAAAGAGAAAAAAAAGAAAAAGCGTTTAGAGGAGAACAAGGTATATTGTTCGGCGCCATCTCCTTTCACTAGGCTGTGACTAAAGTTAATGCCTGCTTTTGTCAAAATCTCCGTAGGCAAAAGACCTACCTACAATTTTTTTTTCCTTGTGATTTCATGAACATAATTTCATTTCCGTGCCAACTTTAATTTAGAGTAGTTGGTAGCTAAAAGAATGTACAACTAGAGTTGATTCTAAAATGAAGCTTTATCCAAGAGTTATTGACGTAGTATCGATTTAGTTAGATTTCAAGATTTAACTTGCAGTTGCAATTTTTGGAAAGTGTGGAAATATTTAAATCCGAAATTTAATCGGGTTCATTAGTGCTTCGGAATTCCGATACCAATTAATATCAAAAAATTAATAAATAAAATGATGCTTTAACTTGACAAGTATATTAATTGGACTGTGAGGGAATCATTGTTGGAGAGCAATGCTTTGCTAGAGCTTTAAGGTGCTGCCCGATATTAAATTTTCTTAGGATTCAATTTTCAACCACTAGTTTGATTAGCCCTGCACTCCTAGGGAGGTATATGCACCCATTGGTCTGGGAATGGATAATTTTATGTAATATTAGGTCATGTGGTACAATGGTTATAGAAATTTTCTAGTGGGGGTGTTTGATAGAGGATGAATTTTTTTTATTCGAGAATCTCAATTTTCAGAAATATAATTTTTACATTCAGTATACGATAATATTTGAAAATTAAAAATTTAAAAAAATTTAATTTTTTGAAAAATCTCCAAGAATCCCGCGTACCAAACGGGCCCTAGTGTATGAAGAGCTGATATTATTTTTTTTATACCGATCATAATTATTTTTTTGAGATAAGAAATTTTTTCGGATTTCGTCATAAATTTTGGCTTTTTAAAATTTTATGTTCCTCCTCAAAATGGCATTGATGAAAATCAAACCAAAATCTTTTGCGTCCACTCAATTCCTTACGTCAATTGAACTGGTGTTATGTTGATATCATTTTACATTATCTCATGTTGGATCCATTTACCGTTGTTGAGAAACAAAGAGAGTCAAAAAAGAAAGAGAGAAAGGTGGGGACACTACATTAGCGAAGAGAGAGACACCTTTTGCTTGTTATATATGATTGGCATTGACTGGTTTGTCCATACGTCTTTAGAAAGTTCGCTTTTTCTGTCTCATAATTGG
This sequence comes from Gastrolobium bilobum, assembly GCF_033153095.1. NCBI lineage: Eukaryota > Viridiplantae > Streptophyta > Magnoliopsida > Fabales > Fabaceae > Gastrolobium > Gastrolobium bilobum. The sequence continues at coordinate 107,702 of NW_026895629.1, read as the reverse complement.
ATTTCTTTTTTCTTTTTTTTGAAAAAGCATAATTGGATTTCTACTAAGCCTTCTCAAAACCAAAACAAGAAATTAGAATAATGCGCCCGTGTCATTTTTCTCAGAATATTTTTGCAACAATGAACATCATATAATAATTTGTGTGTGAACAGAATATATTATATGGTGAAAGGAAATATTAGTCTATTAGAACATTTTCGCTCACAACATATTACGTTCTATTCACTAATGTTATTCACCATGTAAAAATAGTGCCTAAAAAATGGACTGATAGTGTGTCGGTCGGTGTTCAAACCAGTACGAGCCCACCATATTAAAATTTTCACACCATTACATACACTAAAAAACAGATGTATGATGCTGCACCAGCCAATTTCTGATTCACATTTTGGAAACAATTTTGATTTGGGCACTTCATGCTCTAATGATTTGAGCAACAGATGTACCACTTTAGTTTGAAAAGTCACTTCCTATTCGTTGTAATCATAAAGTGCCATGAAATCATATATTAGAAGTGTTCTGCCTGAGCAACATAGATTTCTAACCATAAATTAGTTGATTAATTTCAGATCTGGTGCTCTATTTAGATACCTAGGATAAAGAGAGATTCGTCATACATGTGCTTTAGTCCCTATTTATAAAACTTACCTTGGACTTTAAGTTGTTTGGACCTTTTGAGAATATGGGCCTTACTCAGATCCATAACAAGAAATACCATTATTCAGACGGACATGGAAGCCCTCCAAGCTTCATTTGAGTTTACATTTGTATGAAATAACTTCTAAATTTCTAATTTGTCCTCTTTTATCAATACATACAACATTGTTCATTATATGTTAAATTAACTATTTCATTTTTGGGAGTGCTTGCCCTTAAGCTTTTACTCTGGACCCATCCAATGGGTCCCACAATATCTAGAAGTAATAGACTAAGATAAATGATCCGTTTAAATGTTAAGGGATATTTTTTGTTATATATCCCTAATTATTTGGCTCTCATTCATACTCTTTTACTTTCGGATAACCCCTTTGTAAATAATGAATTAATTCTCTCATATACACATTTTTTAAACCTCACTCTCTTAGCTTTTATTGAACACAGTTGAATATCCACGATCATTTTTCATCGAAAGTGTTTATGTAAAACAACTACTTAACCAATTAAGCACGTTCACCTAACCTAATCTTGTGGTTATTAACTGATTTTATAAAAAATAAATAAATAAAAAATAAGAAGAATCTCAGTTTTATAGAACCGTGTGAATTTAGTTCCTTATTATACGGATGCTATAATTTGTAATCCTCAATATAAAGAGTGTTATTAGACATTTTCGATGGTTGCATGGATCTAGGAAGCATGTCTGTCAGATTGATTCGAATATCGATCCCCTCATTTGGTCTGAAACCATATATTACAACATATTTTTCTTCCTGCGTTGGTATTTTCTGGCATCGAAAATCGTCCTTCTGACTTATATGAAATTTTCGACGATAAGATAAAATAGAAGTTTCATTTGTTTATTTATTGGGAAACAGAAATTTCGACTCTGCAGTGAAGCATAAAATATCACATCTGTCCAAAGAAGAACCCTGCATTTTTATTTTGTTGTTACTCGGTCCATATTAAGGCTCTATTCAAATTTGTTGCTTTGTCTATTCTTTTTCAAGAAAAATAAAGTTCAGATATTAGAATCCTTTGTCATTTTCCCTATGACACAAATAAATACCATTTGTTATACAGAATCTCCTTTATCAGGAAAATAGATAATGTTGTTTGAGCAAATAACCTTTCAACACAGCTAAAGTTTATCAAAGAAGTGTCTGTAGCCTCTCCTGGCATTGTTTTGGATTACCCCCTTTATGCTATGGTTTCAATGAATAACCAATAATACCAAATGATGATAGCTCAATTAGCATTAGGAAACTGAGTAGGTGGGGGGTAAGAGCATGTGTTCGATTCTCCCTAATATCGTCTTTGGAAAGGGTTTAAAGTCTTAATCTCGGGACCCGCTCCGAATCAGACTAGTCGCGAAACGATGAATCTATTAAAATATTTCAAAAAAAATATGAATAACCAATAAAAAAGAATAAAAGATCCTTGCTTGTTATGATAATTCTCTGTACTGTACATTATTGTGTCCTTTTTTTTCCTTTGCAATCTTCAATAAGTTAAGATATGCATTACATAATATTGTATGTGAACATGTTTTACTAACAAAATTCCTCCTTTTTTTTTATATTTTCTCCTCCTTAGCTTCACCTTTTCCTGAGCTCTTCCCCTTCTTTTTCATATCTATTTGTCTTTGTCTCAGCAAGTGCACAGCGAAAAAAGGAACTTTTTTCCTTAGTAGGTTTGTATTACGACAAAAAGGGAGAACTGGCCACCTTAATGCACTCCCATCCTTTTTCTTTTTTGTATTGGTTTTGGCGAAGGTCAAGCCCCATTAACATATTATTATATTTGTTGATTCTGTGACAAACGTTAGTCTCTTTAATACTGAAGGACAATATGGGCATCTTCTAATTCCCCCAAAAGACATTTAGACAAAGAGAAACCCCACAAAACCTCTATTCCTTTCAAGCACAACGTCCTTTATCCCTTAGCTTTCATCCCTTTTGAGGTAAATCCTTTCTCTTCTTTCTTGCAACCCGTTATTTTGTTACCTAGTCACTTGTTTCCTTATTATTGGTTATAATCAGTGAAAACTTGAGTGGTCTAGCAGGACTCGAAACAAACAAAATGCCTTTTTCATGATATACACATTGAATGGACATGACAAGAACCACTCCATATATTAACGAATTCTATTCAGGCTTCTCTTACACTGTATACAGACTAATCCATTGTACCTAAAAAAAATAAATGGCACCCTTCTTAGCACAGTAAAAATGTATCCATTCAACCAAAAATGAACTACTATCTAATCTTTATTTCCATTTTCTTTCCTCTTGATTTTGTTACATCAAATCAATTGGCCTAATAAGTAAAGAAGTGATGCAAAATGAGACAAAAAGGTGGAGAGAAAGTCACCAACTCCCACTTGCTTCCCAACGAGAGCAGAGAACTTTGAAAATGAAATAGCCTGCTACATATATATGTAGTCAATGAGAGTTGCCTCTATATCTACTCCAATAATCTAATATGTTCACAAAATTGTCTTGAGTTTTAGAGGTAGTGTTTAATGTTAAGTCATCTCTATAAATAATGCTAAAAAAATTTATTTAAATGAAAATAAAACCTTCTAAATCCAAAGGAGAAAAAGTAAAATAAAATTGAAAGATTGAGACTAGCCCAAGGTGCAAAATGCAACCGAAGGAGATGAAATTCAAATCATGATTGAATGAGTAGAACAATAAGGAAAGCTGAACATTGGGCATTTTATTAGGTTTACTCATAGGTAAACTTTGGGTTAATATATTATAAATTGGTTTGGCTATGCTCTTTGTTTAAGCCTAAGTAAACTGATTTTTGCAATTTATATATTTACACACCGTTTGCATACACGTACTTTTTTATTTGAAAAAGATAGAATTAGAGAGGAAATGTATTAAGAAGTGTATTTTTCTTGTCATATTATTTATAAATAATATTGTTATAAGATATTATGATAATTTTCTTACTTTTAAATATAATGGTGTGCAAAATTATTACTAAAATATGGTGGCTTTTTTACCTTTATTAATTAAAAAATAACAATTTTGCCTTGTTTTAATACTATTTACGAATTTGACTTTTTATTAAAACTTATAATCAATCTGCTATTGTTTGACTATTGACTGAATGATGTAATCGACTACATCATCAAAAAATTAGGATAAAACTTTGAACGGTCAACTTTTAGCTCGGGAGTCCGAATCTGGTAATTTTTTTTATTCTATATAACTTTTTGAGTTCTACGTGTTGAAAAATTCCCAAAGGATTATTTGTTAGTATTGGAAAGTAAAAATGTAAATAACATCATTCACAAAGATAAAATATGTCAAACGGGACACAAAGAAGCATTTTTTGAGAATTTGTTAGGCTAAATCCCCTACATGTGTAAGTCTCTAAAAGTTACGTGAAATAACAAAAAAAGAGCACCTGATTCAGACATTCGAGTCAAAAGTTATGGCGTTCCAAAGTTTTACGATAAAATATCCAAAATTTTGTACCACATTCAACCCAGTGTTATCCCCACCGAGTTGGGGTTTTGGGTAGTCGATTACACCTTGTTATAACCCCTTCTTTGACCAAAATGGATGTTTTTACGAAAGTTAATCAATTATATAACTATTGTAATTGATTAACTTAAGGGTCAACGATCAAATATGGTGTAAAGTAATCGATTACACAACTGTTGTAATCAATTACCTTAATATCTCGTGGTTTAATAAATTACATTGACAATGTAATCGATTACTTTCTCTAGTCAACGGTCAAACAATGACAGATTTGTGTAAAGTTTTGGAATGAGGACAAATTGATTATTTTTTAATTAATAAAGGGCAAAGGCCAAAATATGATAGGTGCGACTTGTCTTAAATTCATCTTTATCATTCTTATTCACTTATTGAACATAAATATTAATTAATATTATAAAGAAAAATATTTATCATTTTAAAAAAATACAAGTTTATATCATTTTAAGTGAAAGTATTATATTTTGGTGCATATTCAATGATTTTTTTATATTATCTCTCTTCCACAAAATTACGAGGAGAGAGAAAGTGAAAGTACTATGTATGAAAGAGAAGCTAAAAAATTCATCAAAACACAGTAGTTTTACTTGAAATTTCACAAACTTATGACATTTAAAATTAATAATAAAATTGGCTATAAAAAAATTGAATAATAAAATTAAGATTATAAATACTAATTAAGATTATGATTAATGAAATTATTATTATTTTGAAAATTGATATCAGAGCTAAATAATAAATAACCTCATAAATTGCTATCATTAGAGATTATTCAAGTTGATGGCTTTATGGATTGGCCTACCATATTGGCAAGTGCTCTCTTCCTTTGTTGTAGAATTATGAAGAGTTCTCAAAGGTCTTGAAGATGTCTGGATCGGTGGTTGGAGGCTTTCTATTCTAAAAGTAATTCAAGGTCAGTTATCATTTTGCTCACCAAAAAATGGAGGAGCAGTTCGAGAGTCTCATTTGATAACTCATATTCGAACATGGTTACAAAAGAATTGAGAGATTCAACTAGTTCATGTGGTCAGAGAATGTAATGGTTGTGCAAATTGGTTATCAAAGTACCTTATGTATACTTTTCCTTGGTTTGTAATTTTGGTAGAGTTACTTTGACTTAATCTCTTGAGAGTTATTTTACCCCTCTAGATCACCCAAAAAAAAACCTCATAAATAGTTCTTACTTGCTTGAAGTATTTTTTTTCAAAACTTGTACAAATTTAAAAATATTAGATTTATTATCAATAATGATACTTTAATGATTAGTTTTTTTTAAAACATAAAAAATTTAAATATTTGATAAAGTCTTGAGTTAAATAAAAATAATCCTATAAATAAGGTGCATTTTTTTTATAAAAAAATTGTTAATTAAAAAATATTAAATTTGCAGTTAATAATTACAGTTTGATTATCAGGATTTTTTCTTATCATTAAAAGAATTCGAATATTTGATAAACTCTAAGAATTTTAAACAACCAAAATTTCCGTTTTTTGAATTTTTCTGATTTGTTGACACTTGAGATCTTTTGTATTGATTAATTAACCCAAAACGAATTCAAATCATAACACAGTGGCAGAGTATATTAAACTGTCATTATTAACAATAAATTTGATATTTTAAAAATTTAAAGGAGAATTATTTACACACCATCATAATTGTGCCATGTAACCACACGTTATATAATAAGTTTCCAACTTATTATATTGGGTTTGATTTTTCTACTTTCAATTTAAATAATTTATTTACATTGAACACGTCATTTTAATACGAAAATCAAGGTATTTTTATAATTATAATTTATTTCGAATTATAATAATTTTTTTCATTATAATTTTTTAATCCAAAATGACATCATTTTAAGATTGAATTAGATAATTTCTCTACATTCTATAATATTGAAGCCTATTATATTTACGTAAATATTTATGTTTTTGTTATTGAAGGTCAAAAAAGCCATGAGTATCATATCAACCTTAATTAAAGCTTGAGATCTTCGTCGGACATTAGAATGATAGAATCTCTAATGCTCTATGGCCCTTACAACTTTTATGAATATAATATTCAGCCACAATTTTTATTTTCTTCTTCTCTTTGGTGACCTTTTTGATCTCTAGAGGCTCTATAGGGTGATTTGTCCACTTTTGGACGCTTTGACATTTGCACTGGTCTACCATTGCTGCTCCAACTTAAGCCACAAACTTTCTTTTACTCCTTTCAGTGCAATGGCAAAAAGGCCATTCTTTTTTACATAAAAAAAGGCTAGTAGCATAGCAAAACAAAATTAGCACTAGTATGTGCAGAGGAAGGTCGTTAAAAGAGAAGACTCATTGGTCAAAAGACTAATCTTTTCTCCACATTCGTGGGTTTGGTTTTATACACAGCCTCATTGCACTTTTCTATTTATGTCCAAACTGTAATAGCAGCAAAGCAAAGCAAATGATCCCTTTGTTGGGTGCTTCCTGGAAGGAAGCTTTTCTCTTCTGAAATGCAACAAGTCATGTCAAAATCAAGTCTTGGAATCTAGTTTGTAGGTTCTCGTGGCTAATTTGGTATCTTGATTCTGGACTATAGTTTTTTTCTGGTTCATTTCTCAAGTGTTCTCTTTCTGAGTTCTTGCTTTTTAAGCTCCTGGGTAGGATGATGACTCTGTGTTGATTTGTTTTTCACTTTTTCTTTTCTTCTTCTTCTTTTTATCTTATATCCTGTTAAATGTTAATGTATTTGGTTCACTGGAAATAACTCTGATTTTGGATGGCTTTCAGACATGGGGTTTGAAGGTTTGATTCTAAGGCACAAGCGTTCAAAGAGGTGTGCCCCTCTATTCCATATGATTGTTTAGCTTCTCCTGTTGCTTAAAGTGGGTTCCTTTATGTTCGTACTATCTTAATTGTGGAATTCATGCATGAGGGGTTGCTTGCTTTCCTGGAAAATGGAAAATAAAGCTTTCACATTTATGTCAATGTCTTCTGAATCTGTTCTTTCTTTCTTTCTTTTTGGGTCTAGTTTTACATAGTTTGTATACCCATTGGAGCACATCCTTTGGGGAGAAGGGGTTTCCTCGTTGAAACTGAAACTGAAGGTTGATACCTCTTAGAAAGGGTGAGAATTAGGGATTTCATGAATGTAGCTTGGTCACCTTAAAAGGGCACCTCAAAACAAAATACAGAACCAGATATCAACTTATCATATAATACATAAAATAACTGTATTTTGCTGTTTATATATGGCAGCTTTCCTGATAAGAAAAAGGTCGTGGTGGATAATCTAGATAATCTTATCGAGGCTTCAGATCGATCAAAGCTGGTATACTCAATCACTCCATTATTTCAATTTTCAACAAGAAATAGTCATCAATTTTTCCTAGATTTTTTTTTTAACTTAGGAATTTGAAGGGGTACTGTTCTCATTAATGTAATGTAAAGCATGTACGATACTGAAAAAATGTCAGCAATTCCTTTTTTTGTGTGTGTGTGTTTGTGTGGGGGGGGTCTAGTTGGTATCATAAACTCCAAGGATAGCCAGAGATATGAATTAAAAAATATTTTTTTAAAGTTTAGCATGGGACTGATGAACAGAGAATTGATCTTGTGAAAAGCATATATGTTTGGCATAATTAATCTCATCTCATACAGTTGTGATATTGATGTTCTAGTTTAATATAATTTTCTCTAGTCCACAGGCATACAATTACTTAGAAGCAAGATTCTCATGCCTAAAGTATGGGTTTGATCTGGTTCCAGGATACAGGATACCTCACTGAATGCGGTAAAGCTAGGATAAAACGATCCCCAACAAATGATGTTCAACATACTCTGAAACAAGAGGTACAGCACCAGAACTGTTCATCACAATTCTTTTATTTTATATTCTACTGCAGCAATATTTTATGCAGTATGATTCAATCAGTCATTTTCTTTCAATCATCCTTCAGCTTTGTTTAGAGGCTCGGCGTACTTCTACCTGATAGCTATGTCTATTTTGTGTTTAAATTAACTTGCGGCAGATTCTACAATTAGAGAAAAGGCTACAAGACCAGTTTCAAGTCAGATGCACATTAGAGAAGGCACTTGGATACAGACCTACATCTCTTGTTAATTCAAATAACATGATAATGCCCAAGGTTGGAACTTCTTCAATAAATTTTGGGACAAAAATTGTGCATTTGCTTCTGATGTCATAATTATCAACAGGCGTGACATATCCAGGAATAATGGACTGATTTATTTGTGCTTTCGTAAACATTAAAAGAACATTGATCTTGCAAGCATACATGTAGTTTTGTCTTATGCATGCTAGCCTGATGGTGAATATGTTTGTGACTCAATCTTGCAATGCATGTGTCTCCAATCATAAGATTGTTGTGCAGCCTGGAAATGGTTATACATTGTTTAGGAGTCTATTGTTAATTTAAATGTCCGGTATGACTTTCTTGTTCGCATTTTGCTGTTTGTTTGTCAAGTTTTTATTTTATTTTATTTTATTTTTTGACTCCAGCCAACCACAGAATTAATTAAAGAAATTGCAGTGTTAGAGTTGGAAGTTGTGTATTTGGAACAACATCTTCTCTCCTTGTACCGTAAAGCATTCGATGAACAATTATCCTCCGTAGCTCCATCAACCGAGGAGGAAAGAGTAAAGTCTCCTCCAACAACACCTAGAGCAAGATTCATTGAAGCTTCTGAGCCTAAGGTCTTAACCAGAAGAGGATGTTCTGCAGTACAATCTATTGATTATGAGCTTGATACTCTGCAAAGGGAATATAATGGATATGAACTCGAGACTCTGGGGAAAGAATATAATGTACTTCGGTCAGAAGGAAAGAATTTAGATTCTGATGTATATCGATGCAACTCCTCATTATCCCAGTTTTCAGCATTTACAAGAGTATCTCCTCCAGCAGAAGCGTTGACAGGATCTCTGCATGCCTGTCATTCCCAGCCATCGTCCATGGTGGAGGTAAATCACGTTTCATGGAAAACTCTTATACCTGTTTTTGTATAAAAATCTGGCTTCTGACACATTGAGTTGCTGCAATCATAACCATTCTTGTTAAAGGAGACGACTGTCTTGGTTACTCAAACTCTTCTTTATCTTTTTTGAAGAATACAATACAACATATATTCACTTTATTTGTGAACTTCTGTTATATCCATTTCTCTTTGCAACTATATCAGTGCTAGATGCAGAGATTGGTCTTTTTAGAGTCCTTCTTTGGATTTTGATTCAGTTCATTCCATACAGTATGCCCAAAATGTCGATGCTTCGTCAAAAATAATCAGTCTGGCAGAACATCTCGGCACCCGTATATCTGATCATATTCCAGATACACCTAATAAGCTTTCTGAGGATATGGTCAAATGTATATCAGCTATATATTGCAAACTTGCAGACCCACCTATGACAAATAGTGGTCTTTCATCTCCCAGTTCATCCTTGTCTTCAATGGGTGCCTTTTCTATTGGAGATCAAGGAGACATGTGGAGTCCAGGGTTCAGGAATAATTCCTATTTTGATGTACGGTTAGACAATCCATTCCATGTGGAAGGACTCAAGGAGTTTAGTGGTCCATACAGCACTATGGTTGAAGTATCATGCATTTATAGAGAGAATCAGAAATTGGGTGATACAGAGCAGTTGCTCCAGAACTTAAGGTGAGTCTATTAATATCTGTCCAAGATCGTGAAGTTTTCATATGAAAGTACATAGTTAAGTGGAATTCTTTGGTTTCAGGTCCCTTATTTGTCAATTAGGGCATGTAGATCCTGGGAGGTTGAAACATGAGGAGAAGTTAGCTTTCTGGATCAACATACACAATGCTTTGGTGATGCATGTAATTATTATTCTCAAAGGGCCTGTTTGATTGTGTTATGGTTTTTTTTGTTCTTCAAACTGTTTTGTATATTAGTTATGGAAACAATTGTTTTCTGTGTTTTTTTTGTTTTGAAAATTAAAAACCAAAACAGAAAACAAAAACATCCCAGATATGTTCTCTAAATTTGATTCTAAAAACAAAAAAAGAGTTACAGTTTTTAAAATATTTTTTACAAAACAGGCCTTATCAAACAGGTTTTTTTGTTCTGAAAACTAAAAAATTGTTTTTAAAAAACAGTAATCAAACAGAGTCTATAAAATTGTTTTTAAAAACAGTAATCAAACAGAGTCTATGTTTCCCTTTAGTGTTTTTCCATTTCTCTCACTTGATTAATTGGGTTATAATCTGTTCTTTGGTTTCTAATAGGCATTTTTGGCTTATGGGATTCCACAAAACAATGTGAAAAGAGTCTTTCTTCTAATGAAGGTAAAAACTTAAGCGTAGTGCCTTTAATAGTCAATTAAAGGATGAAACTCTTAAGCCTATCTGCTTTTGCTGACATGATCAATGTCATGCTCTTTGCAGGCTGCATATAATGTTGGGGGTCATACAGTTAGTGCAGACACAATAGAGAATACTATACTTGGGTGCCGGATGTCTCGCCCTGGACAGGTGGATCATACAATCCTAACTGTTCCTCTATAAAAAATTTAAAAAGAAAAGAAATTATGAACGTGCCATTTAGAATATCTTTGAAATATCTCCTCAATATGCAAAGTGTTTATTTTTTGAGTCCTACAGAGTGACTTGCATGGGAGCTTCTTCTAACTAGCTTCCTCTTGTAGTCGTTCCGCTTGTTCTTTTCTTCAAGGACGAAGTTCAGAGCTGGAGATGGACGACAAGCATATGCAATCGAGCATCCTGTGCCTCTTCTACACTTTGCACTGTGTTCAGGAAACCATTCTGATCCAGCGGTACTTATATCCCAATTCTTAATTTCATGATTTCATTAGAATTGCAACATCTCCATTTTTCCACACTTGAATCTATCTGCTCAAGAGTACATGATATTTTTTTGGGCAAATACTTTCTGCATTGGCAAATCAAGTGGACAAAACATGGTACAGATCATTTTGACATGGAATAATTTCATCGACACTTACCTAGTTTGTGTACAACACTGTTTGAACTTGCTTGCATTAAATCACTTGTAAAGGATGTTCTCATGCTTGCATTTGACAGTGGTTGCCTTGGTGGAGTTATTACATCTAGAAGAATTAAATTACTGTGTTTAAAATGGATTTTACTTTTCAAGAGTGGACTACTATATATAATAGGGAAGGTTCTTTTAACTCAAGAGTAAGACTTCTAACTGTTACTCCCCATCTTAGCCGTTGATGGTCGAAAATCAAAGGTTGTCATTTGTAGTGTAATTAATAATTAATTAATTAGTATGACTTCCTAAACTATAACTGTTAGATGGGCGGAAATCAATGTTTGAGATGAAGAGTAAGACTTAAAAGTCTTACTCTGGAGTCAAAATATCTCTCCCCATATATAATATAATACATACTATATACGTAGACAGACCTCCTCACCTTGGTTTCTGAAAGAAAATATAAGGGGACCATTGCTTGTGATAGCCTGTTCTCGAAATGTGTTAAACAATAAACAAGTTCAAGGTGTTAAGATATCCCACATTTGCTAAATATATAGGCTGAGTACCCTTTGTAATATGTGCAATCCTCCCCTGACAAGCTAGCTTTTGGAGTTGAGTTGAGTCATTCTAATATGCTTAACTTTAGTGAGTTATCTTGGAATGAACTATGACAGGTACGTGTATATACACCCAAGAGAGTGTTTCAAGAACTAGAAGTTGCAAAGGAAGAGTACATTCGAGCTACCTTTGGGGTACGCAAGGACCAGAAAATACTTTTACCCAAGCTTGTAGAGACATTCACCAAGGATTCGGGTTTGTGCCCTGCTGGTGTTATGGAGATGATCCAACAGTCTCTACCTGAATCCCTTAGAAAGAGTGTTAAGAGACGTCACCTTGCAAAATCCCGGAAAAGCATAGAATGGATACCACATAACTTTACTTTTAGATATCTCATACCTAAGGAGCTGGTCAAATGATTATTTGGTAGCGTTACTTATTGCTATGGTACACCCTCTGCATTGTTTGCTCTATTATGTATTCTTTTTGTACAAAGTTGACAAGGGCAGAAGCAACGGAAAAAAAAGCTAATAATGCAATGTGTAGTAGTATTTTGCAGCTAATGTCTTGCCATGTCATTTTAGTATCTGTAATTGCTGTAGTCTTGAGATTCTGCTATAAACGATGTAAATGATTTGTTGCTATAATCAATTGTCATTTGGATTTCTTTGTGATTTATGACTTGCCCTTTATTAAAGCTTTATTCTAATGGCATTCCTTAAGGATAAAACAAAAAGTAGAACACATGAAAATGAAAGCTGGTGCATTGAGTAGAGCTGGCAAAATGGGCTGAGCCCGCCCGCCAAACGGGGCGGGGCGGGCTGAGTTTTCTAAACTCGCTGCCCGCCCCGCCAAGCCCGCCAGCCCGTCCGGGCTGATTTTTTTTTTTTTTTAAATTTTAGTGTAAATGTGGCGGGCTTGGCGGGCCGCCCGCCCAAACGGGGCGGGGCGGGCAGAGATATCTAGCCCACCTTCAAGGCGGGGCGGGGCGGGCCAGCCCGCTTTTTGGCGGGCAGGGGCGGGGCAGGGCCGGCAGCCCGCTTTGCCACCTCTAGCATTGAGATAACTACAATTAATATTATAATCACGTGACGCGACAGGGGTCCAGTCATAATATTAATAGTATAAGGACACTTGGGATTCACATTTGCGTTTTAAATTGTGATTCGGAAAGTTCCCCATAACAGCAATTTAAAATCGTAGTACGAGTTTTCAATGTTACTTTCAACAGTCTTGACACTTGAGCTTTGAGTCATCGATCTCCAAATATAAGTCAGTAATGCTTTTACGTATTTTAATGGTCAACGTTGAAAAATTAAGAAACTTCACCGTGAAAAGCTCAGAAGAGGTATAAAAACTGCTGAACAGAATTACAAATGAAAATGGCATGAAGTGCAATATTTTTTGGACTCACACACATACAAATATATAATATGTACGGTGATAAGATTTTTTGTTATCACTTTAGACAAGAAGTTCCCTTGGACAGAATCACTAGTGAGAATGGCATCAGTAAGTACAATTTTTTTTTTTTTATTCTACACACAATGACCCAACTAAATTTTCTACTCACACAAAAGATGGGTGAGTCCTATTTACAATATTGTTTCTACAATATAAGATAACTATTTTTCTACGGTATAAAGAAAATTATTTATCACACACACACACATATATATATATATATATATAGGAAAATATTTTTCTCATTTCGTTGGAGAAAACTCTCTCAAATTATACGCTCCGAATTTCATGCAAGTTTTTTCTATTTTTTTCTTTTGTTTTAAAGTGTAGATATCACGTATTTATCTCATACATATAAGAAAATTATCTCAAGTAAAACGAGATTAGTAACTCGGATGTATAAAAGGCGATGGGATCTTTTGTATTCAGTTGGGACAAGTTGTTCCGTGTACGATGGGGCGATCCGCAGTTCATATATATATATATATATATATATGGGTTTTATAATTCTCATTTAACATGAGAATTATAATTTTTCTACAGACCCTTCGATTTCCGTGCTGACATGGGTCTTACATATAATTTTTTTTTACACATGGGTCCCACATGTTTTTTATCTCTACAACATGAGATTTCAATTCTTCTTCAACATGAGAATTATAAAACCCTATATATATATATATATATATATATATATATATATATATATATATATATAAAAGGCGATGAGATCTTTTGTATTCAGTTGGGAAAAGTTGTTCCGTGTACGATGGGGCGATCCACAGTTCGTGCCCGACATGTGCACGTGAACTCCCGGTATAATTCATCGTGCCATAATGTTACTACTGACTTGCAGTTTGAGAAAACCCCCGACAAAACACTAAAACAATGGCCAAGTCTGCTTAAAAATCCTCACTAACCTAACACAAGCCATTTATTATAGCACTTTAACCTTTGTAGTTGGGGAAAACAACCATCTACCACAAAAATTTAGGACCGCTGATAATTCATTGACTGTACCCTACCTAATCTGTTCCTCTTACAAGATTAAAATGTTAAAAAGATCAAGATCTGTGTTATTGTGTGTGTGAGAGATAACAGGATCTGCAAACTAAAATTAATTTATTAGAACCACCAACCAAGGAGATCAACTATTAAGGAGTAATTCTAACTTAATCAGTGATCTTGAGTTCGGTTTCTTATAATCCAGTTGTGTTAAAAATTTGATTGGGAGAATTCTACGATCCCGTGTGGTCTTACCCGTTTCCAATCATACTAGACGAATAATAAATCAACCTATGGATGATATAAAAATAATAATAATTTATTAGAAATTTGGAAAGTTGCACTAAAGATCCAAAGTTAACATGCAATGTCTCGTGCCATGCCAGGTGATTCTACTTATTTGATCCAATTCATAATCCCCAAACATCATAATGTGTCTCACTCACATTACACTAAATTAGCATTTAATTCACAAGACAAGAATCACAAACTCAAAACTTAAAATGTGAAATTTCAGTATGGGCTTTCCCCTACGTAGTTTCCAGGTGGATTATAGAAACAAATGGTCAAGCTAGCTTGGTCCTTCACGCACGTGACTTGAGCACACCCCAACTCAACGGACTTTCTCCACACAACCTGCGTGTAAACGCCGCACCTGTGGTTCGGCACGCACGAGTTGTCAGTGTGGTTATAGAACTGTTTCTGCTTGACCCATTCCTCAACCACCATGCGCGGTGTCACCGCCGTCGTGCTGCGGGCCCATAGCTGGTTGGCGCCGTACTTTTCGGCCGTTAAGTTGGCGAACTGGCACGCCATTTTGTCCCTTTGGTAGCGGACGAGCCTGCTTGTGGCGTTGGCTAACTGCTGGCTCCACCTCAGGGGTTGAACCCCCACTTCCGCTCTTGCCATGTCGTGTGCTTCCAAGAACTCCCTTGCCGCGGCTGGTAGCGGCGGAGGCGGCGCCACCGTCGCTGGCTCCGCTGTGACATGGAGGATGGCTAGTGCCGCCAGCAAAAACAATGGACCATGAACCATCTGACCTTTTGTGGTGGACTTGTGTCATGTGAAAGATATCATTTTATTTATAGATCAATGATAACAATTTTAATGAAGAATTTAATAAAATAAGAAAGTGAAAATTATGATTTTAATTACTAATCATTAATCTATAAATAAATAGTTAAGATTTTTTATATAATTATATTAAGCGATGACATAGTGATAAATGGACTATAGTCTACAGCCAACGAATGGACGGGTAAGGCCTGGAAAAAATAAATAAATGGGCCTAACCATTCCCTTCACATGTCTCATACATATATAAAAAATAGTAGTGGATTTCATTTATTTTTTTATATATTATTTGAAATAAAATTGTCTTATGTAAATATGAGCAAAATATTATTAGGGTAAATTCTTGGTTATGTTATCAATGCAATGAATGACTCTCTTGTGTTGTTGGAGCTGGTGAGAGGCCTAACACATTTAAATTTTGGGAAAACTTCAAAAACTCCTTTATGAGTTTTCTTAATTATCACTTATCCCCTTACAAATTTTTTGAATCATTTACACCCTTATTTAGATTTTTTTATCACTTACTCCCCTGACTTAAAGTTCCTTTATCACTTATCCCCTTCACTTAGGGTAAATGATAAAAAATCTTTAAATCAGGGAGTAAATGATTCAAAATTTTGAGGAGGGCGTAAATAATTATAAAGAAAGTTATAGGGTTTTTTGAAATTTTCCCTTAATTTCTTTTTTTTGAAATGGCAACACATTTAATTTGAACCCTAGAAATGGAAGAATAGTGGTCCTGGTGCTATGCTACTATCCAGTATTCATTGAATATTAAATTATATTTAAAGGTGCAAATTTTATTAAAAACAACTAGCAATTAATAAAATATTTAATAAATACCATATGCAGAAAGAAAAAGAAAAAAAGAGATGGATAGCAGGTAAAAAGGAAAAACGAAGTGCATGCAGTAATGTAATGCAGACTGCAGTGTGTGTGGGTTTGTGGGCTTAACCATATGAGGTGTCTGGGAGGGTAATAAGGACCTTCTGAATCTGTCTTTTCAGAAAAAATTTGGAGTGATCCCGGATCACCTAGCTTTTAGTGGTCTAGCCATTCAAAAGGTTACACATAGACTCATTAATCCACATCATTATAATAGCTGGTATTTTTTATTTTTTATTCATTAATATTTTTTTATTTCATTTTTCTCCTTCTCTTTCGTTTTTCTTTACTCCCATCTCACTCTGCAAATGGAGTTTTCAATTTCCTTCTCCATTCCTTCTCTTTCCTCTCATTATGTTCTATTTCCTTCCATAGCTTGCAAGGAGTTCGTCAGAATCTGATCATTATTAGCCGTAATTTGATTGTCGTTTGCCAAAGCCTTTCCCATTATTGATTTACCACAATATTTTGAACCAGAGTTCCATCACCAATTTACCATAATATTTTGTAGAGGAGTGGAAGGTGCATGTTATAAAGAGGTGTGTGACTTTTATATATAATGTGGGGGACTATCATTTTTCATCTGCTTCGTTCAATTTTGTAAAAATAGAATGTTCATATTCTTCTTCTTCTTTCTACTATAAATCTGATTGTAATATGCTTGTGTTTTTTTTTTTTTTTAAAAAAATCACCCTAAACTTGAGTTTTATGGTCATCTTTATGATGTGAAATGAGCATCTTTTGTAGGGTTTTTGCAGATAGAGGAAATGAGCACTTCTAAAAAGAAATGGATGATTTTATATATTCAGATTTATCTTCATTTAGTTCCGACAGTGAATATGACAATGAACCAAGAAAGATGTTGGTGGTTGTGAGTAAGGATCAAGATGGATATGAGCCAAAAATTGGAATGTTGTTTTCAAATGAAGATGAAGCTTATAAGTTTTATAATGGATATGCTAAATTGGTTGGTTTTACTGTGAGAAAATCAAAATATCAAAGATTGGCAGATGAAACCATAAGTCAGAGAACATATGTTTGTGGAAAAGAAGGATATAGAAAATTGAAAGACCCTTCACATGTGACAAGAAAAATAGAAGAGAAACAAGAACTGGTTGTCAAGCTATGATACGTTTTAACATGGATAAGGATACTTGGATTGTTTCTAAGTTCATCGCGGATCATAATCATGATCTTGTGAAATCATTTGCACGTGCTATGTTAAGATCACAAAGGCGTGTGGATGAAGCATATGCTAATATGATTGAAGATATGGACAATGCTGGATTAAAACCATGTAGTGTGTATTCATATTTTGTTGAAGCTACTGGAGGTGCTGAAAATGTTGGATTTTTAAAATCTGATTGTAATAATTTTTTACAAAGTAAAAGAAACAAGACTCTTGAAGCAGGAGATAGTGTTATTAATCATTTTAAAAGTCTTCAAGCAAATGACTCATCCTTCTTCTATACAATGCAAGTAGATAGTGAAAATTGCATGACTAATTTTTTTTGGAGTGATGGCATATCAAGGACAGATTATAATCACTTTGGAGATGTAGTCATTTTTTACACAACCTATAGAACAAACAATTATAATATGGCATGTGCACCTTTCATTGGGGTAAATCATCATAAACAAAGTGTTTTGTTTGGTTGTGCTTTCTTACTGAATGAGACAACAAAGTCCTTTTCTTGGTTATTTGAATCATTTTTGGAAGCAATGGATAGGTTGCAACCTAAAATAATTTTCACTGATCAATGTCAAGCAATGGCCAATGCTATTAAAAGAGTTCTTCCTAAATCTCAACTTCGACTTTGCTTGTGGCATATTGGCCAAAATGCTGCTAAGCATCTTTCTTATTACTTGAGAAAACCTGCTTTTAAGGTTTTATTTAATAGGAGTCTCTACAATTGTGGATCAGAGCAGGAGTTTGAAGAGGTATGGGCTCGTTTAGTCACAAAAGTTGATATTTCAAAATGCTCATGGTTGAAAGAAATTTATGAGTTACGAGCAAATTGGTGCCCAACATTTAGTAAGAATTATTTATCAGCTGGCATCTTATCAACACAAAGAAGTGAGAGTATGAATAATGTTTTTCGTACTGTCACTTGCAAGACAATGTCTCTTACTCAATTTGTACTTCGTTATGAAAAGTTTTGGAGCGTAGACGATGGTCAAAATTGCAAAAAGACTTTGAGTGCAATCAATCCGCACCTCGTAGAGTAAAAGAACTTGTAGGTATTAGAATTGTTTGAATCTTTATCTGTGACAATTAAAAAAATGAATAAAAATGGTATGGCTGAAAAAATTTATTTTCTTTTATTACAGGTATGACTGAATAAGTTGCACGGGTATATACTCATGTTATTTTTGAAGAATTCTATGAAGAATTGTTTGGATCTTTATCTGTGGTAATTGAAAAAATCAATGAAAATGATACTTTGTTTTGTTACAAGTTAGTTAAATCTGGTGATGACAAATAATATTTTTTGACATTTGAAACTGCAAATTGCTCTGTTGAATGTACTTGCAGAAAGTTTGAATCAGTTGGCCTTTTATGTCTTCATGCATTGAAAGTACTTAACTTTCACAATATTTTTGAAATACCTTCTCAATATATCTTGAAAAGGTGGACAAAAAATACTAAAGATGGTATTAGTATAAGCAACAACAGTAATCAGGTTTTTGACAATGGTAAACAAGGAATTAATTTTCGTATGAGTCAAATAATGAATAAAGCCATTTATTTTGCAACCAAAGGTGCATTGACAGATGAAGCAACCAAAATGGCTGAAGATCACCTAGAGCATGGCATAAAAAGATTGGAAATGATGTTAAAAAATACTAGTGGCATGATTGATAAGACTACAATTGAATGTAAGACTAGTGGTGAAGAGATAGATGAGCATAATACTTTAAATTCAAAAAAAGTCTTAGTTCCGCATCGAGTTCGAGCAAGGGGAGTTACAAATGCTAGACTCAAAAGTCAGCTAGAAAAGAAAAGGTGCAAGAGACATCAATCACAAGCTCTTGGTAAATCTCACGGTGCTAATACATTAAAACCTCTAAGACATAATCATATTGATACAAGTACAATGAATAAATTAATTAGGATTATACTATTTATTTATTTATATGTGATTTTATGATTATTATTGTTCTTTTCTTTTGTGATTTAGGAAAAGCTTCAAGTATGACAGCTAAAGATTCTAGCACCTTTTATACACCTCTACCAGCTTATAATTTTCCGTATACCTCTCTTGTGACAAATGCTAATACAACTCCACCACCTTATTGTTTTCCATATGTCTCTCAAGTGGCAAGTGTTAATATAGCTCCACCAGTTTTTTGTGTTCCATATATCTCTCAAGTACCATATATGCAAGTATTATTATAGAATAACATCTCATGATACTATTCTAGCTCCAGCAAATGACTATTTATGTGCTCCATACTAATTGTGATACTATATCACAGAAGAATAACTTATTTTTTCAGGATCAACAGAACTGAAGAGCTCATAGTAAGGATGACTACTTTTCCACTCAACAAAATGACTGAGAATGATGCAATATGATATAAGTTGTCATGCAAGTTTTTTTGAATGAGAAGAAGTCCTACAAGCTGCTAGGTCAAGTCGGACTCTCAAGTCAATTACGGAAGCGAAACAGTAAAATAGAAGAGGAGAGAGATGGAGAAGAACACGGTCAATTTGTTTAACGTGGGAAAACCTTCTCCAATGTGAAGAAGTAAAAAACCACGAGACACTAGTCCAGAATCAAACTTCCACTATAAGAATAATGAGTTACAACTTACAACAATCAAACTTCCCTAGTTTTTCACTAAAGGTACAATTAAACTTCACCTACAATAGTGGTAATATCAAACTTCCCTAAAGAGGTCTCACTCAAACTTCTCTCTAGAGGTATTCAAATTCTTTTTTTATATCTCTAAACCTCACACACTATAAGCTTATATAGGAGAGGGAGATGATTCTAGACATTGAACCACTCAAAGGATGTGTCCCTTGAGCCTTGCACCTTCATTTATGGAGAGACATTGAACCACTCAAAGGATATGACTCTTGATCCTTGCACCAAACATGGAGAGTTCCAACCTTTTGAGACTTGAGCCAAGCATTGAAGAAGGAACAACTCCCAACACAGGCTATATAATCTAATAATATGACTTTTAAATTAGAGGGTTATAATGAGGACCATATGGTCATAAATAGAATGGGGATGAAATTCTAAGAATTTTGATACCCATATTGAGGGTATTATGCACAGATGAATTTTTATCTGTTAAATTTGACTACTGACGTAATAACAATCGGTAGAATAGCTCCAAGTTAGCAAATTATAGTTAGAGAGCTAATCTAATGATATAAACATCATGAATGAGATTAGGATATGATTTGATGAAGATTGATACTCATATTGGGGTATTTTTGAAAAGTCACTTCTGCCGGGTATTTTGTAATGCTGTAGCAGCAGCTGGTAGATTCCCGGAACGGGAAAAAGATGAGAAAATGGAAATAAAGACCAATATATGCCTAAAAATTCATAATTAGACCAAAAATGTTAAAGTTAAGAAGATTATGAAATTCGGGTACAGTTAAGAACACCGGTAAAGACTACAGTGCAATTAAACAACGGTTAGTGAATCTGTGATCTATTAATTAAATTTTTTAATTATGAACATGATAATTAGACAAAATTAATGTTAAGTACTTAAAGTTAGAGTCTTGGGAGTTTCTGGGTAAAAATTTGACGACGGTTCAGTTAAAAATTACACCGGGTCCCACTAAAGGACAAAGGCCACTTAAGTGACATGGCACCCCTCATTAGGACACCCTCCTCTCCTTCCCTTCCATTTCTGATCAGCAGCCCCTTCACTCCTACTCTCTCTAAATTTCAAATTTTGAAAACTCTTTCACTTCCCTCTAAAATTCCATCACCTAAACCTCTCCAAAACACAAAACCTCCTTTATCAAAGTTGTTCCTCTCACTCTCCTCTTCACAACCATACCATTTTCATGGTGTGAATCCAAAATTTCGTGTCCCTTATCATTCCAAACAACTACGGTTTTGTGAATAGTAAAGGCCTTGGTGTTGTGTTTTTAAACTCTCTTGAAAAACCACACTTGATTATGAAGAGAAGAAATATGTGGTTGATCTGATTGTGCTTGAGGGTATGAATTTGCACATTATTCTGGGCATAGATTGATTAGTCAAACATGGAGTTATGATTGACTATTGTAGTAGGAAGATTTATTTCTCTGCTAAGAATGAGAAGAAGGACTCCTCATATTTATTAGTGTTGGAGATGATTAAGGCTCTAAATGCGGGAGATGCAGGATATATCATGTTAGGAGGATTGGTTGGTGTCTCTTAGGAGCCAACTTCTAGTATTTCGATTATATGTGACTTTGAGGATGTATTTACAGAAGAGATCCCACATTTTCCACCTGAGATAGAGATTGAATTCTCAATTGACTTAGTACCTGGTGTGGGGCCTATCTCATTGGCTCCATACAGAATGTCACCAGTGGAGCTAGCAGAGCTGAAGAAGCAGTTAGAAGAATTATCCCATAAGAACTTTATTAGACCGAGTGTATCTCTTTGGGGTGCACTAGTTATCTTTGTGAAGAAGAAGGATGGGACTATGAGATTGTGCACTGATTATAGGTAGTTAAACAAGGTGACAATAAAGAACAAGTATCCTCTACTATGCATAGATGATTTGTTGGATCAGCTTAAAGGTGCTTCAGTATTTTTGAAGATTGATCTTCGTTCCGGATATCATCAGATCCGGATAAAAGCAGAATATATTCCAAAGACGGCTTTTCCATCTAGATATAGGCACTATGAGTATCTAGTGACTCCATTTGGGCTTACATATGTCCCAGCGGTGTTCATGAGTATGAACCGGATCTTCAAACCTTACTTAAATCAATTTGTTGTGGTCTTCATTGATGATATTATGATCTACTCCAAGAACCAAGAGGAGCATGCAGAGCATTTGAGGATAGTTTTACAGATTTTGAGAGAGCATCAGTTGTATGTGAAACCGTCCAAGTATGATTTCTGGTGGTCTGAGATTCAGTTTTTGGGTCACGTCATTTCCTCTGACGAAGTAGCTGTTGATCCAAGCAAGATAGAAACAGTTTTAGATTGGGAAAGACACAAGAGTATTACATAGTCCAGATTTTTCTAGGTTTAGCAGGATATTACAGGCGATTTATCAATGGATTCTCAAGGATTGCTTTACCATTGACTAGATTAACCCGAAAAGGGGTGCCATTTGCATGGACCCTTGGGTGTGATATGAGTTTTCAAGAACTGATGGATAAGTTAACTACCGCTCCAATTTTGATTCTTCCTAACCCGGAAGTGAGATTTGAGATCTATTGTGATGCATCCAAGTATGGATTAGGGTGCGTGTTGATGCAGGAGCGAATGGTAGTGGTCTATGCTTCTAGACAGTTGAGACCCCATGAAGAGAGCTACCCTACTCATGGTCTTGAGTTAGCGGCTGTGGTTTTTGCCTTGAAGATATGGCGTCATTTCTCGTATGGTGCTACTTTCGCAGTTTATAGTGACCACAAAAGTTTGAAGTACTCGTTTGATCAAAAAGAGCTTAATGTGAGGTAAAGGATATGGATGAAATTTATGAAGGATTATGAGTTTGACCTTCAATATCACTCTGGAAAGGCCAATGTGGTGGCTGATGCTTTGAGCAGGAAGACTACGAGTGTGGCTAGCATGATGATTGTAGAGTATGAATTGATTGAGAAGTTCAGGAATTTGAGAATTTTCGTGACACCACTTGAGACTTCATATTTTATGACTACTGTTGAAGTCATAAATTCACTTGTGGAAAGAGTTAAAGCAGCCCAGTTGCTTGATAAAGAAATTCAAGGGATGAAAGAGCAAGAGTTTGTAATCATAGATACTTCTAATGTGAACAAAAAATCGATTAAATGTTCTGAAGGGGCCAACGGTGGAAGAAGTGTTAACAGAGGATCATATAGGTAAGTACACCATCCATCCAGGTGCAACCAAGATGTAACAAGATTTGAAGCGGAATTTTTGGTGATCTGGGATGAAGAAAGACATAGCCTAGTCTATGACTAAGTGCATTATTTGTCAGAAGGTAAAAATTGAGCATCATAAGCCTTCGGGCTTGTTACAGCCATTAGAGATTCCGGAGGGGAAGTGGACTAGTATATCCATGGATTTTGCTGTTGGATTACCGAGAAGTCAGGCTGGATTTGATTCTATATGGGTTGTGGTTGATAGATTGACTAAATCCGCCCACTTTATTCCAATGAAGACTACTTTCTCCATGGAGCAGCTAGCCAGACTATATGTCAAAGAGATTGTGAAGCTTCATGGCATTCTCGAAAGCATAGTCAGTGATCGGGATCCAAAGTTTACTTCACGCTTCTTGGAAGCGTTACATGAGGCCTTTGGTACTCAATTGAGATTGAGTACTGCATATCACCCGCAGACAGATGGTCAGACAGAGAGGACTATTCAGACACTGGAGGACATGCTGAGAGCATGTGTGCTTGAGCAGGGTAATGCTTGGGACAAGTACCTGCCACGAGTTGAGTTCTCCTACAACAACAGTTATCATACCAGTTTAGGCATGGCTTCTTATGAGGCCTTGTATGGCCATAGGGGTAGGACACCTACATGTTGGATGAAGATTGGAGAAAGACAATTACTGGGACTAGAATTGGTCCAAGAGACTACAGAACAGATTGAGATGATTAGAGATCGGGAGAAGAAAGCACAAAGCCGTCAGAAAAGTTATTATGATGCAAAGCACAGATCGCTTGAGTTCTCTGAAAAGGATCATGTATTCATCCGATTATCACCCACTACAGGTGTTGGGCGTGCTTTGGGAGTGAGAAAGTTGAGTCCACGATTCATTGGGCCCTACCAGATAATAAATAGGGTCGGACCGGTGGCGTTTCAACTTGCTCTACCTCCCATCTTGGCGAATTTACATTACATCTTTAATTTGATTTAGCTCCGTAGATATATATCTGATGATTCACACAGTGTACAGCCTGATGATATAGAGGTTAAGAAGGACTTGAAGTTCGTTGTTCGACCTTCTAAGGTTCTTGCTCGAGATGAGAAACGGCATCGAAATAGAGTCATTCCTATGATCAAGATTCAATGGGAATGATTGACACCTGAGGACGCCACATGGGAGCGGGAGGATGATATTCTCCGGCGATATCCGAGTTTGATATCAGGTATGATCCGATTTTGAGGACAAAATCTTTTTAAAAGGTGTGGTGAATATAATAACCCTAATAATATGACTTTTAAATTAGAGGGTTATAATGAGGATCATATGGTCATAAATTGAATGAGGATGAAATTCTAAGAATTTTGATACCCATATTGAGGGTATCATGCACAAATGAATTTTTATCTATTAAATTTAACTGCTGACGTAATAACAGTCCGTAGAATAACTCCAAGTTAGCAAATTATAGTTAGAGAGCTAATCTAATGATATAAACATCATGAATGAGGTTAGGATATGATTTGATGAAGATTGATACTCATATTGGGGTATTTTTGAAAAGTCACTTCTGTCGGGTATTTTGTACTGCTGTAGCAGCAGCCGGTAGAATCCCGGAACGGGAAAAAGATGAGAAAATTGAAATAAATACCAATATATACCTAACAAGTCATAATTAGACCAAAAATGTTAAAGTTAAGAAGATTATGAAATTCGGGTACAGTTAAGAATACCGGTAAAGACTACAGTGCAATTAAACAACGGTTAGTGGATCTGTGATCTACTAATTAAATTTTTAAGTTATGAACATGATAATTAGACAAAATTAATGTTAAGTACTTAAATTTAGAGTCTTGGGAGATTCCAGGTAAAAATTTGACGACGGTTCAGTTAAAAATTACAGGTCCCACTAAAGGACAAAGGTCACTTAAGTGACATGGCACCCCTCATTAGGGCACCCTCCTCTCCTTTCCTTCCATTTCTGATCAGCAGCCCCTTCACTCCTACTCTCTCTAAATTTCAAATTTTGAAAACTCTATCACTTCTCTCTAAGATTCCATCACCTAAACCTCTCTAAAACACAAAACCTCCTTCATCAAAGTTGTTCCTCTCACTCTCCTCTTCACAACCATACTATTTTCATGGTGTGAATAAAAAATTTTGTGTCCCTTATCATCCCAAACAACTATGGTTTTGTGAAGAGTAAAGGCATTGGTGTTGTGTTTTTAAACTCTCTTGAAGAACCACACTTGGTTGCTTGGTTCTTGTGATTTGTGGGTAAGAGCCCGTTTGGATCCTCTTATTTTTAAGCTAGAAGCTACTTATAAGATAAAGTTAAAATAAAGAGCTTAAAAAAAAAAGCTAAAAGCTGTTTGGAAATTACAAAAAAAATTTAGCTTAAAAATTACTTAAAAGCACATATTTCAAGAAAATTATCTCTTTTTCTATCTTTATCACTCTTCATTTAAAAAAAAAGCACACAATTCAAGAAAAACAAATAAGAGCTTAAAAAAAAGCTCCTCCTAGGAGCTTTTAATTTTCAGCTTTTTCTTCATTATAAAAAAAAGAGCTTTTCGTTATAAGAGCTTTTTCCAAAACCTGTTTGGCCTAGCTTATGCTTATAAGTAGCTTCTAGCTTAAAAATAAGAGGATCCAAACAGGCACTAAGTCTCTTGATTTTTTTTTCATGAAAAACCTCATCTTTCTTCTTGTGTTCTTGAGCCTAACTCATGAGCATGTTCATGAAGGTTTGTTCTTGCTTAAATGAGGGTTCTTGGTGGAAAAAGGTGGAGCCTTGAGCTAAAGGAAGAAGCTTGAAGATGTAAGCCTCTTGTTGAAAATAGTGCAATAGGACGAAAATGAACTTCTGCAGAACCAATAGCAAAGTGCAAATCTTGTGGCTTTTCTTTTTGATTGGTAAAGTATGTTACCTTTCACACCTTTTACTATTATATATGATTTTCACACACAAGTCCAATAATGTCAAACAGTGGGGCATCTCTGGTAATCTTATTTTTCAATTTGGTGAAATCATTAAATGAGTTTTATTATTATTTATATTTAATTTCACCAACCAAGGTTACTTTTTAATTTAAAACTTACTTTTGTTTATCATATTATTATTTTGTTTTCCAAAAGCTAAAGCCCATGTAACATGTTTGATAGCTATTTGCAGATTGCTTTACAATTCAATAACTATTTTTTTTTTATTGTATTGCTTTTAAAAAAAATTAAACCACATGATAATTTGTGAGACTAAGTAACAAGGCTGATTATTTTTTAAACAACTAATCCATGGAATACAAAAGCTTATATTTTATTTAATTGATTTTAATTTTTGGTCCATATTTTTTTATTTAATTTTTAATTTGAAATGCATCCAACTAAATGCATGTAATGCAATGATATGCATTGGAGCTTAGGTAGATAATATATGATATAATTATATAGTGTGTTACAAAAATTCTAAAAATACCTAACCACTTGTGTCTTCAAACTCCATCTTCAATTTGAGACTTTGTAAACCCTTTGTCATCATCAAAATATATATTCCATTATGCTTAGGAGGTCTTCAATCTCCCCATTTTTGTTGATGGCAATTTAAACTCAAATTAAGACAAGTAAGAGTTAGTAGCATAAGATATTAAAATCATGTAATCACATACTCCCCCTAAACATATGCATACTCAAAATTATTATGCTAATTAAAAGTAAGGCATACATATGTTCTCAAAACTTCTCAAAAAAATCCACTTTAAAATATGCATAAGCTCATAAGTTCAATTTGATGATATTCATATTTTCTCCCCCTTTGACATCATCAAAATCAATTATAACATATAACAAGGATCAATGTTAGATAAGGCATATAACAAGCATATCGTATATCCAAAGATTACCCATGTCTTGTACCAAGTTTTGATTCTTTGCAATTCTGGGGCTTATCTAATAGGTTCTTCAATTTGCTAACATCTTCAATGTGATCTTCATCTTTTCATTCATTTTCACTTTCTCTCAAACACCTACAATATTATGTTCCACACTTGCCTTTCTAGGCACATTAGCAAGATCAATCATTTATCATATAAAACATGTAACTTCATTTCTTCAATAATTTTATATTTCATCAAATATTGCTAATTGGCATTTTATAAAGGAAGATGTTGCAAAATAACTTGTTGTCCTATTTGGACAGAATTGAATAGAAAAGTAAAACAGAGAATTTTTCAACTATATAGGCATGTAGTGCATGAAGTAAGCTTTCTATCAACATATAGATCATTTATATTGAACATGTACAACATAAGATATGTCAAAAACAATCTATGCATGTCATGTTAACCACCAAACAACAACTAGACATCATGTGCAAAATGATTTATAAAATAAAATAGTCCATGGCACATGATGTATACATGCTCACTAAGTTTTCTCAGGAACATATATCATGTTCTTACCCTTGGGGCTAAAGATCATGCTAGATGTGTTAGGTTGAGGTCTATAAGATGTTGAAACAATGTTGCCTACATTTATAGTCCTCTTAGGAACCCACTTAATATTAATTCCTTTTAAGTCGTGTTTCTTAATATTGCATTGATATACAAGATGACCACTTATGCAACAATATGTACATTTCTTAAATGGTAGTTTAGACATGAACCTAGGGGGATAATGGTTTGCCTTTCTTGGTTGAGCAAAGGGAGGTTTTTGAAAACCAAGTCCATTTTAGTAGTCTCATCTCAACCCTTTGTTTACCAAGGAGAACATTTAAGTTGTCTCTCCCACTAGTCATTATATCAACCATTATTTTCAACCTATTCACTTCATTAGATAATTCAACACATTTAGTACATGAAATAATGGAAGGGGGATTCACATCATCATACGATCCAACAAGACAATTCATGAAAAGATTTTCATTTTTAAGATTCTCATTGTCTTTCATTAGATCATTTAGAATGGTGGTCAAACTATCAACTTTGTCTTGCAAGCAATTTTTCTCATTTTTAATTTTCTTAACCTTAAAGGTTAATTTTTCATTTTCAACTTGCAAACACTTATAAGCATACAACAAATCATCATATGATGGATCAACCATAGAAGAGGTAGCACAAGAGGAGCTAGAACTACATATTGAATTAGAATCACATACCTAATCAGAATCCCACATAGAAGTTAGAACTAGAAGAGTGTCTAGAATGTACCTCAATTTGATCTTTTTCAATTTGTGTTATGAAGCAAAGGTTAACTTGTTCACTTGATGAGCAGCTTGTGGTACTTCAAGTGTCATCCGAAAATGCCATGTAAGCTCTCTTCTTTTAGCTCTTACTTTTCTTGAACTTGCCATTGTCATATTTATTCTTTTCGTTTAGGCAATCATTTCGGAAGTGACCTTCCTTTCCACACTCAAAACAAGAATTGTTTGAGTTGCTTCCTTTTCTACTTGGGTTGTTGGCCCTTCTTCTCCTTCTGCTAAATTTCTTGTTGAAGAACTTGGTAAACGACTTATTAAACTTTTTCATGAACATTTTCATTTCATCATCTTCATAGATGCTTGATTCACTTGAAGAAGTATCAGTATTTTTCTTACTTTACTTGCTTTCTGTAACAGCCCGTGTATACCCGGAATATTAACATTACATCGTATTAAGCGGTGCTTAATTAAAAATACGGAATATTCTTTTTCTTTTCAATTATGACGTCATTATCAATTACCAACTTGATTACTTAATCAATTTCATAAAATATCGCCTGTATGTAAATTGCAATAAGACATCTACTGAAATACCTCAATATATAGATAAAGTGTGTATCTAAATCACGGCATTACATCAAGTAATCCGGACAATATCCTGGTACATTATTACAACTCCAAAAGACTCAAGACATAAACAAGACATGACAATACAATGTGTCATGGACAATCCCCATGCTCACCAAATAAACATAGTAACCAACGAGTCTCAACATAAAACTCCAATACATAAACTGAAGCTATAAGCATAAAAGCAGCATACAAATCCAGCATCCAATCATGGCAGCATAATATAACAGCAATCTAACTCAGCTCCGGCCTCCTGCCGCTTGAGGTCTCAACATTACCTGACCCTGAAATAAGCATTCCCCAAACGTGGGGTGAGATCTCTAAACTAGAAATCTCAGTAAGACAAGGGGTCCTCAAGGATCTTCCACCCCAAGCTCACTTACATGTGCAATATAAGTTCAAAAGCATTTATATCATTATCAGTTCCAAAACTATGTAGTGCAACAGATATCTATGGCATGTGTGTAATCACTATCTACTGGCCAGAGAAATGTAGGAATACGTCTATTCCCTACATGTAGTACAAGGAACACCGCTTGCACCTCACCCACAGCCTCACCCTATTGTATGTTCTACATACTCAGGCTTGCCGTATAGGTGGAACACCTCCATGCATATCAACAAGGCACTAACATACAATAGCTCAACAGCATTTCCAAAACATCAAAAGCATGTAACACAGCATGCATATACCACATCCCCATGGGACATGGTGGAACCACAACATGGCTAAACCGAGGACACGAAAGCTTACCTCTAAGCTAGCTATCCAATGCCACAAGCTCAAAGTCCAATCACAGCAGATCACAATTTGATATGGACCAAATATAAATCAGTAAACATGTACCACATGCATACGATTTAAAGACAACTCCTTTTCATTACGTTTTCAAGTCTTAAAGCTTCTAACAAAGCCACAAGCCCTTAATCCCATGATTCTGGCTTAGTTCATTAAATACAAAAGTTCAACTTCATCAATCTAGGGTCTACAAACCCCCAATAGCCTACTGTATGCACAACACAACTACTGTTCTGTGAAATCCCAGAATATCCGGATATTCCTCGGGACCATATCCGGATATGCAATATCCGGATATCCAGAATCCCATATCCGAATATACAATATCCAGATATCCCAAAACCCCATATCCGAATACACATATCCGGATATCATATCCGGATATCCAATATCCGGATATCCCACGGGCAGATATCCGGATATTTCACGACAGAATGCAGTTTCTGCATTTTCGTGAAGATATCCCAAAAAGGTTCCCTTTTACCGATTTTAAACACCTAATCATGCATTTCTAGGCGTGTTCAACATTACCCAACCACAAGTTATCATCTTTTAACCTTAACATGCATCAAGCTTCCATTTTTAAGCCTTAAAACTCAAGTTAAAGGTTGGTACAACATACCAAGGCTCAAAACTCAGAATGGAGGTGCTCTTGGAGCTCAACACAGCCCCTCATGTCTGACTCAAGGAAGATGCACGAAAATGAACAAGAAGGTAGGTCTTTCACTCAACAAGAAAGCATCTTGGAGCATCAAAATGCCAACAAAAGGTCACACCCCTCAAGAACAGCAAACACAGCTCTTCAAACTCCCCCACACAGGTTCTCTAACTCAGAAACAGCACCCCAATGCAGTCCCAAGACCAACCTTCACCCTCACCAAGTGTTTGAATTGAAGAACAAGCCTCAAAGGTGAAAGCTTGCTCATGAAATGGAAGGGAAGGCAATGGAACAGTGTATAAGGTGCAAGTCAGCCACCAAGTCACGTAGACAATTCTGAGTGCCTAGGGTTATGTGCTAAAATGCATATATATAGCCAAAACTCACTTAAGCGCACAATATTAACTTTAATTGCTACGGTTAGCATCTTAATCCCAAACTTTGGATTATGAAACTACATAATTTTCTAAGATTTATCATATTTTTTTTATATTTTTCTGAGCACCTTTCCGGTAGGCGCTTTTCAAAGCCAGTACCAGTTTCTAGCACCAGTTCTCATTATTTGGACTTGAAACTCGTTTTACAAGTCCTACATATTATTCTAGTAATTATCATGCACTTACTTTAATTTTCCGGGATACTTTTTCGACACACATTTATACCGACTAGCAGAACTGGTATCTGCACTTTTCTTCCGAAAAGCGACTTTCAGCATTCTCAATCACTTATTATGATTATTAAGCCTCATAAATAATTATTAGGTTCAATTATGGAATCATTTCCTATTTTCACATAATTAATTAATTAAATACCTTAATTAACGGTGCGGGTTCTTACACTTTCCTTTGAATGAGATGATGATACCTTGAGAGTTAATCCCTTTTGTTTCTTCTTGTTAAGCTCACGGTTAGCCCTTCTATTTAACTCCAACTTGTATTCCTGAAGCTTTCCAAATAAGGTAGCAATGGACATTGTGGAGAGATCTTTAGCTTCATAGATTGCCGAAACTTTTGCATCCCATTTCTTAGTAAGACATCTCAGAATTTTGTTAACTAACAGTTCATCATCATGAAAAATATTTAAAGCATTCATTAATGTAACTATATGCATAAAACAATTTTGCATGTCAATATAGAATCACCCTCATACATCTCAAAGAGCTCAAACTCTCTAGATAATGCATTTTGTTTAGAACACTTTACTTCACTAGTAAACTCATGGGTTGTTTCTAAAATGAGCCACATCTCACGTTCGGTCTTACATTAAGATACTCGGTGTAATTCGTCCTTACCAAGTGCATTAACTATTAAGTTATTTGCTTTTGAGTTGTATTAGGCTCTCTCTAATTCTTATCTAGTGAACTCTGTGTGTTTTTTAAGCACACATTTACCATTGTCATCTAGTCTAGTTGGAGGCTGATATCCTTCCTTTACATTATACCAAATTTTAAGATCTACCGACTCAAGGAAAATTTGCATCCTTGTTTTCCAATAGGGATAATCAATCTCATTGAAAAACGAAGGGCGATAGGTGAAACCACCCTCAAGAGGAATATCCTGATGGAAAGAAGCCATATGATCTTTAACTCTTTGGCTAATGTCCAATTACTCAAAGCACGAAGCCTTGATACCACTTGTTGGGCAAGTGGCTTCTTACACAGGACGCTTACAGAAACCCTAGAGGGGGGGGGGTGAATAGGTGTTCTAAACTTTTTCAAAAACTTTTTCTTAGTAGATCCTTAAATTTGTAAAGTATAGATAAAGTTGAACTATTCAGCTCAATCACCACACCAACTCAACAAGATTGACAGTTATCAATTTATTTTGTAAGTTAAGTTAAGATAACAGTCACACAGCTATAACAATTTTACTAATTTTACCTTAGGTCCCTATATGCCCAAAATGATTTCTATATGATGTATAATAACCCTAATTTCATAATTTCAAAATTAGTGGACTATTAGGAAGACCTTAGGGTCATAAATGGAATAAGGATGAAATTCTAAAAAAAATTATATCCATATTGAGGGTAGTCTACACAGGTGAATTTTCATCTGTTATTTTTGACTGCTGACGCAGTAACAGTTAGTGGAATAGCTCCAAGTTATAAAATTATAGTTAGAGAGTTATTTTGATGATATGATTATCATAGATGAGGTTAGTATATGATTTGATGAAGTTTGATACCCATATTGTGGTATTTTGG
Organism: Gastrolobium bilobum; assembly: GCF_033153095.1. Taxonomy (NCBI): domain Eukaryota; kingdom Viridiplantae; phylum Streptophyta; class Magnoliopsida; order Fabales; family Fabaceae; genus Gastrolobium; species Gastrolobium bilobum. The sequence goes on along the minus strand of NW_026895629.1, from coordinate 75,027 downwards.
AAAAGTAGCTTTTGTCGAGTATTTTGTACTGATGTAGAAGCAGCCGATAGAATCCTGAAATGATAAAAAGATGAGAAAATGAAAAAAAGACCAATATATACCTAATAAGTCATAATTAGCCCAATAATGTTAAAGTTAAGAAGATTATAAAATTCGGGTACAGTTAAGAACACCGGTAAAGACTATAGTGCAATTAAACAACTGTCAGTGGATCTGTGATATACTAATCAAAATTTTAAGCTATGAACATGATAATTAGAAAAAATTAATATTAATTACTTAATGTTAGAATCTTGGGTGTTTTCGGGTAAAATTTTGATAACGAATCAGATAAAAATTACACCAGGTTTCACTAAAGGACAAAGTGCCACTAAAGTGACATGGCAACCCTAGTTAGGGCACCTTCCCCTCCCTTAGACTTCAAATTTCTGCCGCCCCACCTCCATTCTCTCTCTAAAATTCAAAGTTTGAACTTTTCTCTCATTTCTTTCTAGAATCTCTCCTCCAAAACCTCACTAAATCATCAAACTTCCTTCACAAAACTTGTTCCCCTCACTCTCCTCTTCACAACCATACAATTTTTATAGTGTGAAGCAAATTTTCGTGTTCATCCTTCTCATGTACAGCCGCGGTCTTGAAGGTCCATGGAGCCATGAAGTTGTGTTCTTGAGTTCTTTTGAAGAACACCACTTGTGTGCTTGGCTCTCTTGAGTTTTAGTGTAAGTTTCTTAAATTTTTCTTGAAAAACTTCATCTTTCTTTCTTGTGTTCTTGAGCTCTAAGTCTTGAGCATATTTTTGAAGGTGTGTTCTTGTTTAAAGGAGCATTCTTGTTGGAGAAAGTGAAGCTTGGAGCTAAAGGTGTGAGCTTAAAGAAGTAAGCATCACTTTGGGAAAAGATGACCCAAAAATCCTTCTCTCCTCACTCTTATTCTCGGTTTTGCTTTGTTGATGGGGAAAAATTGTTGAAAATTTTAAAGAAATGGTTCTTGATGGTTGTTCTTGAGGGTTTTTGAGTTATGAACCAAGAAAGGGTTGGTTTGATGTGTAAAGGTGCAACCTTGGGATCCTTGTGAGGATTTCATATAAAAGGATAAACTTGAACCCTAAAATGACACATGAAGATTCAGCCTTTCCTTGGAAGACTAGGGTTTGATGACTAAAAAAATGTTAAGAAGTGGTTAAGTGTGGAAAAATCCCAAGAAGAACTAAGAAAGACTAACTAAGTGGGTTATTTCTAAGTGAAACCTACTAATTTTGATTAAGGATGGCTAAAAACTCTAATAACTCTAACTAATCTAATCCGCCCTCTTGAGTATAAGATGGATTAGTTGTGTTAAAAATAATAAAATTATGGATTAGTGGATTAATTAAGTGTAGGGACTAATTAATTAAAGAAATGACAAAGAAACAAGCTTAAAAACCCTAAACTACACCCCCAAACATTTCATTCTATGTATATTTAAATTAGGGTCACCATGTTAAAATTAACACTAAGACCTAATTAGGACATTAATATAGTAGTTAAGTGAGGTGAACTCTGCATAATACACTAATTAAATATTAAATCCTAAAATTTGACCTAATTAGGGTTTAGGAGCACTAATAATGCAATTAGTGAACTTGAGGTACCAAGACATAATATGACTATGACGGACTTCATAATGAACCTAATTAAGGATAAACCCTAAAATTAAAGTAACATAGGGTTTCTAACTAAACCTAATTAGGGTTTGTTAATTAAACCTAATTAAGGAACTAAATGGTAACTTAAGCTTAGGATGGACTTATGGACACATGACCATGTGAATTAATGAAAGCAAATCCTAGGTTAGGGTATGTATATGGTTCGGCCATATAGGGTATAATTAGGGTTTAAGGTTGGAAAATTTAAAGAATGATGGATTAAGGTTTGATTATGTGTCTAAGGCTTTAATCAACTTGTAACTTGGAATAACAAGCAATAAGTCTTAGAATATCAATGTGTTAATATGCCTTAGTTAATAAGTAAATTAACGAGAGAAGGTATACTTAGCATAGTTATAGAATATGTAAAAAGGGAGCTTAACTTAGAAAGAATTAAGGATGAACTAAGCATCCAAGGAACCAATAGTGCGTTAGCCTTTAAATTTAACACCATGGGACCATGTTAATGCCTCGATTTTAGTACTCTTAATAGGGCAAATAAGTGATGAAAATTGTGTTAACCCATAGATTAAGTTCAAGAGTAATTAGTGAAGTGATTAGTTGAGGAACTAGTGTTGAATTAAGCTTAAAAATGGAAATCCAACCTAGGCTATATATATGCATGCATTTCGGCCTTGTCACATATTTAGGGCTTGGATGTGTAAAAATAATCTAAGTTACCTAAGTGAGCCTAGAATGTGATTCTAAGTTATGTAAGTAATTGACGATTGAGGTTGCTAGTCATGCAAGTTAACTCTTCATAATGCACTAAAATACATAATTATGTAATAATTGGTCTAGACTTATAATGGGCATATTATTAGCACTTAAGAATGAAATGTGGAATCATTAAGTGATTGAGTATTAATGATGTAAAGGATTCCTGCTCTAGGTTTTCCTAGAGAACTTAGCACTTGAGGATTTTTGGAGCATACGTGTTTTACTGTTGGAGTTGGGCTTGTGATAAGCTCAGCGAGGTAAGCTCCTAGTTCTGGTTTCTCCTCTCTCGTGTGGTCCTACGATGATGGTGGGCATTATGGTTGTATTGTATGAAAGTATGTGGTATAATGTATATGTGAATTCATTCACATTCATATAGATGTTATATGATTCTTGATGTTATGATAATGCATTGATGATATATGTTATGAGAATCTTGGCAAGTGATCATGGTATGTGGGTTGCCTATGACTTGACTCTGGGAGCTATTTCATACTGAGGTTGTGTTGAATGTCTATGGCTTGACCCTGAAGTCACACATATGTAACTGTCTATAACCTTGACCCCGGGGTTACACAAGGATTATATAATGATGTTATGTTTATGTTGTATGCATGTATTATATGCTTTATATCTGACTTTTCATGTAGGAAGTGGGCTCAGGGGATTAAAGGATACTCTATGAGCCTTGAGCTTACTGAGATGTTGTTGTCTCACCCCTTTTTGGGGATATCATTTCAGGTACCCATGGTAGTTGTGAGTATTCTAAGGGCAAGGACCCAGCTACATATTAGTGGACTGATGTTGCTGTCATTTTACGCTTTTATTAATTGTGGCATGTGTAGTGTGTTGACATGCCTAGTTAGTTTATTTTGAGACTCTATTGAAGTATGTAATAATGCTCAGGAATATTAATATTGAGCTTTTGGATTATGGATGTATGTATTATGAGATATGTTAGATGCATGTGATAAGTGCATAAAGAAATGATGTATAGATTTGTTAATTTGGGCACAGAGCTATTATGTATGTACTGACCCATTGAGGGGATTGCAGTCTGTGTGGGACTTGCAAGTTGTCTGTTATTTAACTGTGTTTATCAGGTGTGATTGTGTGTGAGATTCTTATCTTCCAGTTATCCGTTAAACAAACGTTATGTTGTCAATGAGACTCTGGCATGAATGACACTTGTGATCATATCCGGTTAGTCAATGGCCACTAATACTGGCTAATGGGATTAATTAGTAGATGTACGTTTTAGTTTTACGCTTTCGCAATATCTCATGTGAACATTTTTAGAAATGCTTTCAGAAAATATTTTGCAAAAAGTTTATTCGTATTTTTACAAGATGTCTCTTTAATTATTAAATAAAATCTTTCGTTGTGTACGCTATAATATTGTGATGATAACTACTGGAGTACTACAGAGTGTTACATGATGTATATCAATAGAAAACGTACCTGACCTTTTATTTTACAGAGCAAAAGCAACAACAACCTTTCTTACTTAAAACAAAAAATGATTAATTTCCAAATATCAGAAAACAGTTTAAGTGCTACAACAATTATATCGGAACCAATAAGATGCTACAACACTTTCAAAATATATCAGAAAATTGCTACAACAGAAACAATAACAAACCAGAAGCGGCGTTACTTTTTGTCTCAAAAATAGAATATTCAAAAATTAAATTAAAGAGATAAAGAGACACGATATATCCTGGTTCACACCCACTAAACCTAAGTAGGGTGCTACGTCCAGACTGAAGTAGCTGCTGATATTTTATTTATCACAAGTATACCTGTTTTACAAACACGCGTCACACAAGCAATCAAACAAGATATCAAAAACCTTCCTAGTGCCTACATTACTCCAAGCTCTGAGAATCCTCTCAAGTCGAACCTACGGAGTTCACCAACTCCTCTCACACAAGACCTCCACTCTCCCTAGTGGATTCTTGAGGCTCCAGGCCTTGAGACACACTCTCAAGCCAAGCACAAGGTCGTCATCCCACACGGTTGCACCCACACACCCAGGACAGATTTACAACAGGCAATTACTCTACTTATTTAACAACCATTATAGAATTTTTCAGAACTGTAACAAGTGAAATAATCCCAAAATACAGTGTCCTATCACACCAAATATATCACAGTAATATCAAACTAAGCTCCACAAATTTATGCCATATGCAGAAAATTAAACCAGTGACATATGTATCAAAATCTCTAAAATTAATGCACCAAGGAGTTTGGATATTACACAGTTAATTTTCTAATCAATGGACACCAAGAAATCTGATTTAAACAGAAAATTTCACAATGTAAATATTAAAATCAGATTCCAAATTTCAATAGTAAATCTTTGTACCAATGAACAACTCAAGAAATTTAATATTGAGATTAAACAACTCAAAATTCCTAAAGCATGTAATATAATATCCCTAACCCAAGTATTTAGGAAATTTCATGCGATTAAATAATTAATCATGCATTATTGGGTTGAATTAAGTAAGAGACTTAAATAAAAAGGATCAAGGCCCATTTTGGGTCAAAAATTGCAATTAGAGAGAATTAAGGGGTAAAAATGGGTGTAAGAAAAAGTACCCAAAATATTAAAGTAAAAATAAAAATATTCCTAGAAAAATATTTTAGAACTTTGGGTAAAGTTTGAAAGAGAACAGAGTTAAATAGATAGATAAGCTTTTACCTGATTGAACTTTACTTAAGTAAGTTAAGTGAACAAACCACATAACCTCCCTCATTTCCTTCTTCTTCCTCGACAGCAACTAGAGTGAAAGGGAGAGGAGAAAAGTTTTTCAAGCCCTAGATCACAACTTTCTCATTTCTCATCAAAATCAACTCATTCCAAAGCCAAAACCACTTCAAATCTCCTTCTCTTTCTTATTCCTAACTTAGTTTTGAGTGGGAACCATTGTGGAGTGAGATATTTCTTGTGGAAGGGGGCGAAAAATTTGACATTGGAGGAGCTTGAGGTGGAGTCCTCCATTCTTGTGGTTTGGAACCCTCAGCTTGGACCATTATGGTTGGATTGTGGTAAGTTTTCCATCTATTTTGGTTCATTTGAATAAGGTGCATGTTAAGGGTTTTGGTTTATAAAGATGCATGAATATTGGGGTATGTTGGAGAGGGATTGAGACTAAATTCCTTTGTAAAAGTTGTTATGAATGGTAAATAAACGGTAGAAGTGAAGTTAATTTGTGATTTGAGTTAGTTTCAATAATCTTGGAAAATTATGCTTGAAAGTGTGGATTTTCTTGCATTGTTGAGCCTTGATTGATGGTGTCCATGTTATTGCTAGGATTGAGGCAAGTGGACCACATTGAGTGATCAAAGCATTGGTGGAATCCAAGGAGCTTGATTAGGCTAGTTGTTTGGTAAGTTCATGAGCTTATTGATAGAGCATGGATTTTCAATGTTGTTGATGAATATAGAGGTATTCATGGATGTATGTTGATTGATTTCACACTCTTGAATAGGGCGTATTAGTGATTGGAAGAAATTGCCAAGTGGACATACCAAGAAAGGTTGGTGTGGATAAGTGAACTACAAGAAAGCTTGCAAAAGGAGGGGAAGCATCAAGAGGTAAACCTTTGGATCTTGGAGGTTAATCCCTCTTGTTGTTCCACCATTGCTTTTATGGAAGTAATGGTTAATGAATGGATTATTGAGTGGTAATCTTAGTATTATGGTATGTTTGCATTCATATAGTATTGTTGTGTCATTGGAGAAAGGGCCAGTGGACAAGCACTAAGGGCAAGGTTGTATGCTTAGTGGAAAGGACTAAGATGCAATTGAAGCTTGTGTGATGATTTGATTTTTTAATTCTTTGGCCATTTGAATGCATGAGTATGCTGCAGTTCCATCATTACTGTTATTGCCGCTGGATATATGATGTAGTTCATGCCATGTGTATACTAACCCTTCATGCAGGAAGTGAACTCTGAGGTTGGAGCAATTCTCCAAGAACCCTAGGTTTATTGAGTTTTATCTCACCCCGTTTGGGGACTGTTATTTCAGGTGTTAGCAGAGATGATACTGGGCGAGGCAAAGGGTCTGAGTAGCTTGCATATGATAGATGATATTTGAGATATTTTGATGCATTAGTGATAGATGAATGCAAATAGGACTTAGAAGTTGATCATTGATGTTGTATAGCCCTGGTGGGACTTTGATCACTTGTTATTTCTAAGTCTTTGGTATGTAATCATTTTGAAGCACATTAATGTAATTGAGCCTCTTTGGATGTCATGTGAGCCTTGACATGGCAAGAATCATGTATTGAAATTGTTGTATAATGTCTATTAGGTGAAAGAAAACCTTTGGGGTTGAAAATTAATGTAAATATAAGGATATTATGGCTTATTGTCCATTTTTCATATATTATATGATAGGTTTAGACCCTTGTATCTCAATGGAAGTTATAGATCTTTTTCTTAGCTTTCCAACGAGACCAAGATTGTGTCAAACAGATAAGTATAACTCATGTTATGGGTAAAATACCAAAGGATAGTAAAATCTCCAGAACCGTGGTGCTTTTGGCGCCACCAAATAGTGGGTTGGCGCTATCAGCACCAAGTTGGCACTGTAAGATGTGAAAAATTCAGTGTATTGGTGCTATCAGCGCGGGTTTGGAGCTGTCAACGCGGGGACCCCTGTGAAATTCAACACTTTTTTCTTCAAAAATTCCTAACTTAAGCTACGGTGCTCCGATTTGAGCGCGGTTTGAACCCACGCATAGCTAACGAAGAAATATATAACATACTGGAAAATGAGGACCATAAAAATGGTTTAAAATTTCTTGAATAAATGAAAAGATGAGATGTTTAGTGTTAAATAATAATAAAAATGAGTTTTTAAGCCTTGTTGGTCTAAGGGGACTACTTGGCACACTATGGTAGCAACGTATGGTCTAAATAAAACTTAAATTAGGTGTTCCAGATATAGTTTAAGTTATGATTACAGTGATTTTCAATATAAATGTTTATAAATAAAAAAAGAAAAAGTTTATCTGTGCTTTAATTCAATTACTGTGATTGTAACTGCGCCTAATGTCATACGTAATGTTAACAAACCGGTTCTAGAATGGAGTGTTACATATAAAATAATAGATCTAAAAATTTCAGATTAAATGTTTTAAATCAAAGATTCACAAAGAATTTGAGTTCGTCAGAAAATACCACAATGAAGCCCTAAATTTCTTTGTCAAAGAATCTCAAATTTTTCTCCAAGAAAATATGCAGCCACCACAAAGAAATAAGGAACCAAATCTTTCTCCAAGAAGAAATGAAAACCGAGAGGTGAGAAAGAGAGTAGAATCAACACTCCTTTTTTATTTTTATCAGAAGATGGAAACTCAAGAAAACGTGAAACATAGAAAATTGAAATGTTGAAAATCAGCAGAATATGACGGAAATGAACTTCTGCAAAACGAATAGCAAAGCTCAAATCTCGTGGCTTTTCTTTTTGATTGGTAAAGTATGTTACCTTTCACACCTTTTACTATTATATATTATTTTCACACACAAGTCCAACGACGTCAAGTAGTGGTGCATCTGTGATAATCTTATTTTTCAATTTGGTGAAATCATTAAATGAGTTTATTATTATATTATATTTAATTTCACAACCCAACGTTACTTTTTAATTCAAAATTTACTTTTTTTTATCATGTTATTATTTTGTTTTTCAAAAGCTGAAACCCACGTAACATGTTTGAAAGCTATATGCAGATTGCTTTACAATTCAATAATTATTTTTTTGATTGTATTGCTTTTAAAAAAAAGTAAACTACGTGACAATTTGTGAGACTAAGTAACAAGGCTGATTATTTTTGAAACAGCTAATCCACAGAATACAGAAACTTATATTTTATTTAATTTTTAATATGAAATGCATCCAACTAAATGCATGTAATGCAATGATTTGCATTGGAGCTTAGGTAGATACTATATGATATAATATAGTGTGTAACAAAAATTCTAAAAATACCTAACCACTTGTGTCTTCAAACTCCATCTTTAATTTGAGACTTTTTGTAAACTCTTTGTCATCATCAAAATATGTATTCCATTATGCTTAGAAGGTCTTCACAAAGTTGTTAGTTGCTGCAAATGCCTTAACTCACTCAGACTTGAATTATTGGTTTGGCTTTCCCTCCCCTTGATCTCCCATTGAATATCATACTTCCCTTTATAGAGGTCTTTTAAGCTTGACAACTGCATATCAGATTGCTAGGATTTACTCCTAGTGTCCAACAATTAGTCAAATCTATCAACTGTAAAAATTAATAGTATATTAACACTAACAAATCACTCTTTACAAGTACATAAAATGTGAAGAGATCAAGTAATCAGCTAAAAGAATCAAGTGTAAAAGATGCTTTTATACAATAGAGGCAGCTTAAACACACTACTAAAGTCCAAGTATCATCTTATTCTGAAAAAAATATTTTGTCATTAGCCACCAGATAAGGGATTGAATGAGAAACCAGAGACTGCAATAAGAGATCTCATTTCCTACCACCCAAAGTCTACCATTACATTACTTCATGAAGATATTTAGAATGAAATTTCTATCAAACGGGCATAAAGCACAATTAGTAGATGCATGATAAAGAGTTTAAGAATAATTCACAACATAATATTACGAATCACGATGGCGGGTTTCTTCATTCTCTCAAAATTTGCACAAATACCAAGAAAAAATGCTTCCTTTAATCTCTTATAATCTAAACTCCCAAAAAGAACACAATATTTCAACGAAGAATTACTGCTACAAGAAACTTAAGCATGCCTTCTTAATATATAAACCAAAAGTTTCTAACATAACAAAGGCTCTGACTTCTTAAATTTTGTTTAACTGCAAAGTAAACCCAATAAAAAACTAGAAGTCTACATCTGCTGGAATAACATTTCCAACCACAAAACAACAGCTATTGTTACAACATTCACAACACTAGAGAGAAAATAATTGACAAACCAACCAACAATAGCTGCAAAAGAATTAAGAGAAATACCAGATCTACTGAAACCAAAATAAAAATCTGAAAACTTTATTAAAAATTGGGAAAAGGGTTATGCAGTGTTGCACCGATTTGAGGTGTGCGATGCGGTTGGGGTGTGTAGTAAGAGGTGCGATGGCAGTCCAGCGCGGTTGCATCATGTGACTCGAGTTGTGTGACGGGGTTGGGGCGTGCAAGAAGAGCTGAGACGGTGATCCGACGCGGTTGGGGTATCTGATGTGGCTGCGGCAGACGGGATAGCTTCCGGTGGGATTCAAGTTGGCTTGCATGTAGGGAGGGAGGATTCAAACAATAGAAGAGATGACGAAAAATGGGTTATGAAATAAAAAAATGTTAATGAATAAAAATAAAAAATGCCAGCTATTATAATGACATGGAATAATAAATCTACATGTAATATTTTGAATGGCTAGACCACCGCAAGTTAGGTAAGCCGGGATCGCCCTAAATTTTCTCGTCTTTTGGGTGCAAATTAAAAAGTCGAATATCATTAACCTATTAGACTTGGTCTAGTAACGAGGAATTTAAATAATTTATATTAAATTATGTATTCAAATCTTATTCGTATAAAAAAAAGTCGAATATCATTTATCTAATGAGAAGCTATGTTGCACCGACATCGACACGGGACACAGGATACGACACGACACGACACTCCGACACGTTAATTCTAAAAAAATTAAATTTTGACACGTTAGGACACGTTTTGATATTATATAATATTTTTAATTTATGTAGTGTATATTATATTTAGTATTCAATAATTTAACAAAAAAAAAAAAGCTAAACTTATAATACCCATCAAGTTCGTAAAGAAACATAATATATCTCAAATGTTTATATTAAACTCAATAAAATAGTAATCATAATCTAACGGATCTAATAGTTAGAACTCAAAATGCAACGCAACGTAACTTTTGAATCTTTTTTGAGTCTTTGCAACGAGTATTGGAGTGTCGGGAAGTGTCGGAGTGTTAGTGAGTGTCGAGAAGTGTCGGACACGACACGTCAGGATTTTTGAAGTGTCGGTGCTTCATAGATGAGAAGTGCTTCAAATATATAATTTTTTGGCCTCGTATCTTTCACTAAATCACGTTGGATATATATTAATATTTAGGTGAAATCACTTACAATGATGAAAATTGAATAAATATGAATTGTTATGCGTAAAAATATGTTTGACTAGCGTTACTCTTACCAAATAGTCTTAAAAGATCAAGATTTAGATGATATATTATTTACATGAAATATCTGATATACGTGCTGCACCATTCTGAAAAAATTATAGTGAGATGATTCAGTTAGATCTATTTAAATGAAGGGCTTTGGTTTTCTTCAGCCGCAAAAGATTTTTATTTTTTCCTGCACAGAGAAAACAAGATGGACCCCACCAAATTTTGTGAAATAAAAAATGAAAAATGTTTAGCCCATTTTTCGAAGTGTGAACGACATGAGATTAATAAATTCCTGTGACATAAGAATTAATTTTGCCTTAAATGAAAATAAGTTAAAAACGTATAAATGTTATAATGTTTTGCAAATATTGTTTGACTTTAAAATTAAAATCGCAATATGAATAGCTGAATTTTATGTATATGACGATGTTAAAAGGATGATTTAAAACCACAGTAAGCATATCGATAGACGAGCATGGAAATATGTAATACGTGAGTATGCGTGTAATTAAACATTTAATATTAACTATATAATTACTTGGGATTAAACTGCAACAAAATATTTTTATGAATTCTTTAGTTACAGCTTAGATGATGTGCTTTGATCATACAAAAGAGATGAAAGTCTACCCAAATCAGTCTAGAAACTGTTTGACTTAAAGACGAGTTTAGGCACTGATCTGGATAAATATCTAGGCCCACATTAAAAGCTTTGTATATAAAGAAAGACACTAAGTTCAACAAAGACTGCTTGTCATGATTACCTTCACTTTCAAGAGAACAACTCATGCTACCGTTGCTATTATAGCTCAGCAAACTTCTCAGTAAAACTTAATCACTAAGAATACTTCACCTCCAGAAAAACTTCTGCAAATATTATCTCCAAGCCACCTGTAAGGACCAATGAAGATAATTTACCGCCTCACAAAAGCTACCGACTTGGGAAGCATATCCTCACCAAGCTGCTCATTCTCCTGCTATAAATACCAATGTACAAAATCAAAGTACATATCTTCTTCTACATAATAAAAATCTGCTTGAACCAAATCAAACTTGAGCATCGGAGTGTCTTGCAGGTACACCCTCCACCTTGTTTCATTGAAGACTCGTGGGTTAAAGCTGCTCCGACTCAAGTCGGTTCCAGGCCAATTATGTAGAAGAAGATCACATGGTCAGCCCAATTGTAAAACTGGTTCTCATCAGGCACTTTGATGGCAAAACACAGTAGAAGTTCTATAAATTGGACTATATAATAGGAAAAAAGATTCTATCCCGTTCATAATTTTTTTAATATTTTGTTATTATTTAATGAAAATTTCAAAAAAGAATTTAAATACTTTTTTATTTTTAATTAATTAAGAAGATGTTAAAAATTATTATGTGGATAATAAAAACAAAATAGTGTATAATCATGGACAATATTTTGAAAAACCAAACCACCCAATCAAACTAGTTCAGAATCAACAAGTATATTAGCCAATTTAATCACGCTTTTAGAATTGGCTTTGTGCCGAGGAAGCACCGACACGAGATTTTTTAAAAAAAATACGTGTTGGACACCGACACATTTGACATGTTATGACATGCATCTGGCACGCAGTAAATATTTTAAGACACGTTGATTATCTCGACATTCGACTTTGATCGCATCTGACACGGTCAAAGGGCAAAATTGTAATTTTTTTGAAATTTTTATAAAATTAAAATAATTCTATAAGCAACATCAACCATAGCATCAAGCAAAATGCAGATCCATCAAAATGGCATCCCAAAGAGGTGAAAAAGAAGACACTTAGATCATCAGAGGAAGAGGACTTGGCAGCAGCATTGGGAGAGACTTTTCGGTTAAAAAGAAGAGGAAGAAAAGAAAAAAAAAACCCAAGCTTCTCTGAACTTAAACACCCACTTATGAATTTTCAGATCCAATAAAATCCAACACAATAAAGGTATGTGACACTGACCGGAGGACCATCGTGCGCCACCACGCACGCCGTCACCTCGACCACTAGTACCAGTCACCAACGACCACCACACGCCACTCCACACCACCGCGCGCCACTCACATCACCACATAAGCTTTAAAGAAATATCGAGACTATCAAAAAAGAGTCTATTACGTGGGTTTCATCTTTGGACCCGTTTGGATGAGCTTTTTTTCTTCAAAAGCTGTTTTTTTTCAAGAAAAAAGCACTTTTCGTTTTTAGTTCGCTTGGATGTCTGCTTTTAAAAAAAGGAGAAGTCACAAAAAAAGTCAAAAACCTACTTTTTTCAGAAGCTAAAAATTTTAACTTCTAAGAAAAGCAGAAGTCAAAAGCCAAATATTTTTTTCAAAAACTATATATCTTTATAAAAATATGAATAGTTTTAACTTTTGTAAAAAGTACTTTTAAAATAAGAAAGTGATAAAAGTTACTTTTTTTTTTTTTTTTTAAGATGAAGCAAATGACCTCTTTAGCCATCTATTGATTCTATTCAATTTCCTTTTTTTATGCCTTGTTTCTATTTTAATTTTCTTTCTCTTTCATTTCTCCTACCAATTTTTCTTTTTTTATGCCTAGTTAATTCACCTTTCTCTATACAAACACTTTGGTCAGTTCTGCAAAACCAAAATATCACTCCATGATCTTGACTTTGCTGCCAAACTCTTTCTCTTATTTTATTTTTAACTTTTATTCTTTAAATTGTTGGGCTGCACCAATAGATTTTGGGCCATGTTAATATTGGATTTTATCCACTTTTTTCTTTCTTTTATTTTCTTAAATTTTCTTTGTATTTAATTCATTTTTTATTTTTAATAATAATAGGGACAAAATTGAGTGTTCATAAATGCTTGGGCCCATGAGCAACATGTTTATTCAAGATATTTATTGGTTATATGACTTTTTATAAGCTGTTATATGTATTAAATATAAACTATATTATATATATTAAAAATATTATTTAATATCAAAATATGTCCTAACGTGTCGAAATCTAACATTTTTTAGAATTAACGTGTCGTATTGTCGTGTCAATTTGTATATCATGTCCCGTGTGAGTGTCGGTACAACATAGGTAGACATTGTTTTATGAACCGGTTGCATAGCGTCAACCAGTCATGGTTTAACCAATTCTAGTAAAAAAATATTCAAGCTGGTTCAACTGTGAACCAGACCAGTAGCCAATTTAGTTAGGGATTCAAGAACTAGAAAATGGACTCTAAAGTTATAAGGGAAAAATGTGTGTAATTTTAAATGACATAAGTTGTGTCATTTCATAAACACAAAGAGGTGGGACTCACACCTTTTTTTGTCTTTATTTTTTTTAGTGGGACTCACATCTCTTCATGTCTATGAAATGACACAACTCGTGTCATTTTAAATGACACAACTCGTGTCATTTTAAATGACACAACTTGTGTTATTTTAAATGATACACATTTTTCTCAAGTTATAAATGTAATTACTTTTGTTGTTAAAAAAATATTATCAATAGTTTCTGGTCACTCCAGAAGGAGTTGGGTATAACTATAAACGATTGAGTTTGGTCCAAGTTGATAATTTGTTGAGTTGTTATGACGGGATCAACTGGTTTTTTTACTATGTGGGATGGTAATTTTGATGCTATAGAAGTGTGCTTTGTCTAAAACAGGTGAGGGCGGGTACCTGCAAAGTACTATAATACTTAAGTCAATATTTAAGTGATGAGCTTAAATAAATTGGAAAAAAATGATCAAACTTGGACTTTGAGCTTTCCTTTAATAGTAGCGGCATGACCTGTTTGTTGCCTTATAGTATGCCTTAATATAGCATATGTCTCTAATTAGTAGATTATGGTAGCATTGACAGCCAATCTTGCTTGCCTCTTGGTGAGCTATACTATATAGGTTTGGTTGGAATCTCAAGCTCGTCCTTAAGCTATTGGCTATTATGGAGGCTTATGAGTAATGTGTTATTGCAAGCTTAGTTATGCATTCACGGAATTGCATGTATACATTATATAAGCATTTCCTTACTGATTAAGTTTTTATCCTTAGTCCTTTGAATTGATATTGAACTGGACCTTTCATCCATTTTGTATCGGTCTAGATCACCTTGTTTCTTAGATTAAGAGAAATGAGTGTAATAAGGTCTTAATTTTAGAATTAATTTAATGATATTTTGTATTATTTAAAGGATTAAGTTAATGACACTTCATATTATTAAAGGACTGAATCAATGTCAAAAAAAATCTTTAGGAGACTGAAGTTATAACACTTACATTATCAGGAAATTAAATTGACAACAAATCTTAGGGCGAATTTTTTTTTTTAAAAAAATCTTAAATACATTAAAAAAGAAAGAAAAACTTCAACTTAAAAAATTACTGGCATTAAAGTTGACAACAAAACGTCCAGTTTTACAGAAAAACAAAAGAATATTTTTATTTTTATTTTTATAAAAAAAAAGAATGATTTTTTTGGAGATTAATGTTTTTCAGATTATATACACATATAAAAGAATATAAGACATATGTGAGCCTATGTGAGAATAAGAGAAAAAAAAACATAGACTTCACATATTTTTATGTGCATGTAGGAGATAATTTCCTACAACATAAAAAAAATCAATCTTTCTATTTTTAATAGATAGTTCTATTTTTTATATTTTCTTTTTTACTTAATTTACACATGTAAAAATTTAGTAAGTAATTATAAAAAAAATTATTTTTAATGACATTTTCATGTGTGCTACTTAATGATGTTTTAAGTATATAAGAAATCACGTAATAGCACTGAAAATTCATTGGATTTATGATATAAACATTGAAAAAGTTTATAAAAATTATTTATTTTTTCTTTTTTGAAAAGGGTATCTTGTTTTAATGGATCGGAGAGCTTTCTTTATAAGCGAACAGAACCTTTTCCTCTGCTTCTGTTTTCTACTTTTACACTTCTCCTTCTTCTTCTTCTATTTCTCTCTGTATCTCTCTCTTTTAAATTGTTCAACTCATTATTCAGCGTCTCAGCCCGTTCTTCTTGGCAATTTTTTTTTTCCTCCAAAAGATTAGTGTCTGCACTTGCAGACTATTGCAATACAGTAGGTCCCCGTTGTATATATATATATATATATATATATATATATATATATATATATATATAGAGAGAGAGAAAAAGAGAAGTATTTTTAAAATTAAAAAACATGTAATTAGCGACAACATAAACATGGCTACACAGAATTTTTACGAAAATTACTTACGGTAATTGTTTGGCAAAACTAAATTATTTAGCCACGGCTTCAACGTATTTAACGAAATAAAAATCATAGCTAAATATATGTTATCACTTCATTCAAATTGTTACAAAATACAGAAAACACTATGACTAAATTATTTCTACGTTAACCGTGGGTAAAAAGTATATTTATATACAATGACGGACACATTCTTACACAAAAGTTTGAGAACTCTTTTTTTTTTTAAAAAAAAAAAAAGGTGGATGATTTAGGTCAAGTAAAAAAAATAAAAAAAATTAGGAAGATTGAAAAGAAAAAAATAAACATAGGCCCAACCCAACAACCCCTATAATTAAAACCTTAAAGCTTAAACCCTACTCCATTGTTTTGTCTCTTCTTCTTTTTTTGAAACATAAACCTTATTGAAAGTAAAATGACCTTGAAGGTCGAGGCATGTGATAGGGAAAAACAAAAAAATTTCGCTAGCGGAACACACATGCACATCAAGATATGTGCTTTAAGACGTATATTATACCTTGTTCGTGAAACTTCAGGATGATCAAGGTCAGGTCTGAAGGGTTCAAACCCTCTAACGTTGATCCACACCACCCGCGTCTAGATTAGGGGTGTCAATATGGGTTTTGACACGCGGGTCGACCCGCGACACGACACGAAAATTCGTGTTCGGGTTGACCCGTAAAAAAATTCGTGTCGTGTTCGTGTTGGAAAAAATGACACGCAAAAAATTCGTGTCGTGTTCGTGTTTATGAATTCGTGTTCGTGTTGACCCGTATTATTTTTATTTTTTATTTTTTATTTTTTTATTATTATTTTTTTAATTTTTATTTATTTTCGATCTATTTTTTAAATTTTTTTGTCAATTACCGTTTTGTCCCCTATTTTGCGTGTTATTCGTGTCGTGTCATGTCAACCCGCAAAAAATTAGTGTCGTGTCAGTGTTGAAGATTTTGACACGAATGAAAATTCGTGTCGTGTTTGTGTTGATGTATTCGTGTCGTGTCGAATTCGTGTCGTGTCAAATTCGTGTCGTGTCAACCCATATTGACACCCCTAGTCTAGATGCAAGAACTCCTTCTTGTAGAACCACTAATTGATCACCACAATGAGACTTGTTATGCGCTCAATGTATGAAAGAGGAGGCTAGGCAAATCTGTTTAGAAGAGTGATGTTTTCAGAGAGAAAACCTCACAAGGTGGCGCATGGAAGGAGGAGAGAATGGCTAGGTCTTTTCTCAAAAAAAAACCTAAGGAGGAACACACTAATATATTCCACAAGAGACTGAGGGAATAAATAAGTGAAATCAGATTTTTCACTTTAGAATCCCATGAAAGTGGCGCACAACAAATGAGGAGATAAAGAAGTTGTTGCAATTCAAAACTCCCAACAACTTCTCCATTGAATCTTTATGAGATAAGGTCTTTATCTAATCAAGATTCTGACCTGATGGTCATCACATGACCACTCATACTGTGCGCCCCATTCAGTCCCAAAAGGAGTCCAGATAAGTTTGAGTAGTTGCATTCAAACTTGAATCAACTCACTCAAATATTCTTCCCAACAGACCGTATCTTTTGGAGCTGATTTTGATGACTAAATGACACTCACCAACAGCCAAAATCAGCACCCAATCTTCTTGGATCATGTCCAAAAGATCTCCTCTTGATACTAGTGATTTGTTCCAACAAGATCTTATCTTATCCTTTTGTTATGAAATAACTTTTCATAGCCAATTCAAATTTGAATTCAAATATTTAAATTCGAATATTCAAACATTCAAATTCAAAATTCAAATTTCAAAATTCGAATTCAAAATTCAAAATTCAAAATTCAAATTCAAAATTCAAATTTCAAAATTCAAATTCAAAATTCAAATTTCAAAATTCAAATTCCAAAATTCAAATTTCAAATTTCAAATTCCAAAATTCAAAATTTAAAATTCAAATGTTTGATAATTAATTTAACCAATTAAATTAATTAGTAGTGTCTTGGACTATCCAAGCCCATAACCCATCTAATGACAACACAGAGCACTAGCAATGCTTTGTTGCCCCAGAACTAGTTAGATTAATGACTTGATCATCCTATTACACATATTTGGTTGCCGTATGTATTTCCCTTCGTCTCGGTTACCTTCCCATTAACCTAGGGTAAGGAAATATATCAACCCTTGCGGTTTAGGGTAAGCTTTATTCGAAATAGGGAATCTTCAATTTACTGACTCTAAAGGCAGATCATCTCATGATCTCTTTTACTATGCATAGATTCTCGAGTCCCTGTAAATGTCATCCCGATTTCTCCGGTTTACAGATAACCTAATCTCTCACAGAGATTTGACGAATTCCTTCAGCTTATCACCCTAGCCCTGTGCTCTTTCAGGACAAGCCCAACAGTATACCTATGAGTCTCCATGTTTCAGGCAGACGAGGTATACAGTCAAAGCATGCCTTCTAGAACACAGTCTAGGTAATAACTTCTGGTCTAAGGAAAGACATACCCAAATATAAAGAGACTACTCTAATGATACTCTCTGTGAGATTTCCTCATAGAGTCTCTTTGTGGGTCTGTTCAGTGCGAGCTATACCCTTATAGGTCCACCCACGACTTTAGCTAAGACATCTCCATATTTGTAGCACATGAGGTCTTTACCTTGTATCCGTATACAAGTAGATAAGTCGTGCTAGTCTTATCCGAGATCACTGATCCCCATTCTCAGTGTCTCTAGACTAGGAACATAAAATTAGGAATAAACGTGTGGTATCCTTGAATCCTCATGATTGTGATCTCATCATAAATACTCAAGAGATACATGTTCTATTCCAAGGGGTTTATCCAGTTTATTCATAATATATATTAACAATAATATCGAGACATAATATGAAACAGGATAAAGAGTGCTTATTATTTATTTGCGACAATAAAGGTCTACATTTAATGTCCTTATTTAATCAAAAGATTGTCTTTAGGACACCCATATACTAACAAGCTCCCACTTGGCCTAGAGCCAATCAGACCTAAGTCGTATACCGAAAGCCTCATAATGACTATCATGTTTTCTCTGAGAAACAGCCTTTGTCAGAGAATCGGCCAGGTTATCATCTGTGGGAACATAATCCATCTTTACATCCATTCTATCAATGATTTCTCTAATCAGGTGATATCTGCGGAGCACGTGTTTAGATCTTTGATGAGACCTAGGTTCCTTTGACTGTGCAATGGCTCTTGTGTTGTCGCAAAGCAACTGTATGGGCTCATCCATGCTTGGAACCACCCTTAGTTCAGATATGAACTTCTTGATCCACACGGCCTCCTTAGCCGCTTCTGAAGCAGCTATGTATTCAGCTTCTGTCGTTGAATCTGCTGTTGTCTCCTGCTTGGAACTCTTCCAAGATACTGCCCCACCATTTAAGGTGAATACGAACCCTGACTGTGACTTGCAGTCATCTTTGTCACTCTGAAAGCTGGCATCAGTGAACCCTTTCACTGTTAGCTCATCAACCCCACCATAGACCAGAAACGTATCCTTAGTTCTTCTTAAGTACTTAAGGATGGTCTTGACTGCTGTCCAGTGACCCTCTCCAGGGTCAGACTGGTATCTGCTCGTAATGCTCAAAGCATACGAAACATCTGGTCTCGTACATATCATGGCATACATGATGGATCCAATAGCCGAAGCGTATGGAATTCCACTCATGCGATCCTTCTCAGGCTGTGACTTAGGACACATAGCCTTTGAAAGATGTACCCCATGACTGACAGGAAGAAAACCCATTTTCAACCCTTCCATGCTAAACCTTTTTAACATTTTGTCAACATACGTGGATTGAGATAAACCCAGTAGCCTCTTGGATCTATCTCTATAGATCTTAATACCAAGTATAAAGGCCACTTCTCCCAAATCCGTCATGGTGAAGTTTTTTGAAAGCCACTCTTTCGTTATTTGTAATGTGGGGATGTCATTTCCTATCAACAATATGTCATCCACATAAAGTACTAGGAAGACGACATTACTCCCACTAACCTTCTTGTAAACACAAGGTTCATCCTCGTTCTTGATAAAATCGTTACTCTTAACGACTTCATCAAAACGAATATTCCAACTCCTTGATGCTTGCTTTAGCCCATATATCGACCTTTGTAATTTGCATACCTTATGCTCCTGATCTTTGATTTCAAAGCCTTCAGGTTGTGACATGTACACTTCCTCTTTCAAGAACCCATTCAAGAAGGCGGTCTTGACATCCATTTGCCAAATTTCATAGTCGTGATATGCCGCTATCGCAAGCATGATCCTAATAGATTTGATCATGGCAACCGGTGAGAAAGTCTCATCATAGTCAACTCCTTGTCTTTGACGATACCCTTTCGCAACCAACCTAGCTTTGTAGGTCTGAACGTTGCCATCTGCATCAGTCTTTCTTTTAAAGACCCATTTGTTACCGATAGGAACTATTCCTTGCGGTTTAGGAACCAAGGTCCATACCTTGTTTTGATATATCGAATCCATTTCAGATTCCATGGCTTCAAGCCATCTAGAAGAGTCAACATCCTTGACTGCCTCTTCGTAGTTACTTGGTTCATCATCCTCGACGGTTTGCTGATTCTCAATCACAAACCCATACCTCTCAGGTGGATGGATGACCCTCGTTGACCTACGGAGTTGTGTGTTTACTTCTCCATTGGAGAACGTCGCCTGCGGAGCAGACTCGGGTTCCTCAATCTGTTCATGTGGTTCTTGAACTTCTTCAAGATCAATCTTACTCCCACTGGCTCCTTGAGAGATCAAATCCTTCTCAAGGAACTCAGCATTCTTTGACACAAACACCTTGTGTTCATCCATGGAGTAAAAGTAGTATCCCTTAGTACCTTTGGGATACCCCACAAATAGACATTTAGTACTCTTAGCACTAAGCTTGTCTGATGCCAACGCTTTGACATAAGCTGGCAATCCCCATACCCTGAGGTAACTCAGGTTGGGTCTCTTACCATTCCATATCTCATATGGTGTGGTCTGAACAGATTTAGACGGTACCCTATTTAGAAGGTATGCCGCTGTGTCTAAGGCATATCCCCAAAATGATTTTGGAAGTTGAGTCTCACTCATCATAGACCTGACCATGTCTAACAAGGTCCTGTTTCTCCTTTCGGAGACACCATTTTGGTGTGGTGTGTAAGGTGCAGTAAACTGCGAGAGAATTCCATTTTCTCTCAGATAATCCTGAAACTCATGGCTCAGATATTCACCACCACGATCTGATCGTAATGTCTTAATCATCTTGCCACGCTGTTTCTCTACTTCATTCCTAAACTCCTTGAACTTTTCAAAGGCTTCGGATTTATATCTCATTAGGTACACGTACCCAAATCTTGATTTGTCATCAGTAAAGGTGATGAAATAGGAGTATCCTCCTCTAGCCTCTATAGACATTGGCCTACAAACATCAGTGTGAATGAGGTCTAATAACTCACTAGCCCTATGACTATCAAGCCTTTTGGGTTTGTGACAAGTCATTTTCCCAGCTAGACAAGATTCACATTGTCCATAGGATTCCAAATCCATGGAATCTAGGTATCCATTTGCATGCATCCTAGACAATCTTGTTTCGTTTATGTGCCCTAGTCTACAATGCCAAAGATAAGATTGATTATCTATCCTAGGTCATTTCACAGCTATATTGAGAACTTCAGTTCCCATTTCCAGAACATACAATCCATTTTGTTAAAGAAGCAGTACCATAAACAATATCATTCAAAATGATAGAAAAAGTATCATTCTTAATACTAAAAGTAAAACCATCTTGTTCTAAACAAGAAATAGAAATTATGTTTCTAGAAATGTTTGGAACATAAAGACAATTATTCAAATGCAATAAAAGGCCTGTAGGCAAAATGAGGTCGGCATCTCCAATAGCATGAGCAGCAACTCTTGCCCCATTTCCAACGCGGAGGTCCACCTCGTTCTTTTCCAATCTCCTAGGGCTCCTTAGCACCTGCAACAAATTGCAAATGTGAGAACCACAACTCGTATCCAATACCCATGAGGTCGGATTAGCACAAGAATAGTTTATCTCAATCATGTAAATACCTGAGGTAGAAGCATCACCATGCTTCTTGTCCTTCACACTCTTCATGTAGTCTGGACAATTCCTCTTCCAATGGCCTTTCTTGCCACAATGGAAGCACATGGAAGCATCGCCCTTGTCCTTGGATGCCTTTTTACCCTTCTTTTTGCCTTTCTTCTTCTTGGATTTTCCTTTGGGTTTAAGGGGGTCGCCTTTTGCAGGCTCCTTGCCCTTACCCTTGGCCTTGCTAGGCCCACCAATCAGAAGAGCTTGTGTCCTATCCTTCTTGATAGACACTTCAGCAGTTGTTAACATACTTAACAATTCAGGCAAGCTCACTTGCATCCCATGCATGTTGTAATTCATAATGAATTGACTGAAGGAAGGAGGAAGTGAGGTAAGGACTAAGTCATTACTTAGATCGGCATCCATGATGAAGCCTAGATTTCCTAGCTTCTCAATGAGTCCGATCATCTTAAGAACATGACTGCTCACAGACATGCTCTCAGACATCCTACAAGAGAACAATTCTCTAGAGGCCTCATACCTTTCATGCCTGCCTTTAATATCATACAACTCCTTGAGATGCAGGATAATAGAAGGAGCATCCATATACTCATGTTGCCTTTGCAGTTCAGGCGACATGGATGCCAACATAATGCAGACTGCCAATACATTGTCATCCATGTGTTGTTGGTGGGCCTCGAAATCAAATTTCGCGAACCCATTTTCCCCTTCCTTAGGAGCTACGGGTAATGCAGCATCTAGAACGTAAGCTATCTTTTAGGCCCTAAGAACAATTCTCAAGTTCCGATACCAGTCCACGAAATTTGAACCAGTCAGTTTGTCCGTTTCGAGTATTGAGCGCAGTGACAGTGGATTATTCATACTAAAACTGAAACGATGTAAAGATAATTTTAATTAATATATGGACATGTAGTAAATAACAAATTATTAAAGACTTTAAATAATTTGCCCCTCCCACTATTTTATCTAAGTCAATGACCCTTACCAATTGACTTTAGGGTTAATCTACTTTTAGATTTTACCTTAGTGAGATTAAGAGTGCGATTACTTATTTTAACCCTCGTCTGTGACCGCAAGATTAATTTAAATAATGGGTTGATCCTTATCAACAGTATCACATACCCTCTCTTAACATTAGGTTAACAACTCTTTGTCACTTAGTGGTGCATCTCATGCAACCAACCTAGCATCATTACCCTAAGCACATAAGCCCGGCTGAGCCTGCAACTTATGCCTCAGTTAAGCACTAACCAGCACCCTAAGTGTCTTACACTTCTAATACTACTCTTACTCAACGAAACAGTGGGTCCCAACTGAGTTGTGGAGCACCACTATGTAGAGGAGGTTCGAGTAATATTGGTGGTGGGAGGTAATCATATGCTTAATAATTTATTCCTTTTAAGGGTTCCTTTTATTTAGGGTTTTATCAGGTCTCATCAAACGCATTAGTATTATTATCATGCTAGTCGTATCCTATGTCAAACATCTATCGGATTACACTAGTCGTAATTGGACGTGCATAATAATACATACAAACGCGATTTGTCCAATTTCATGCATACTAGACGTCTTAAGCCACAAAGCATACATATCGCGATATATTATCTCATGCATGCTAGTCGTACAAAACATACATGCAAATAAAACAATTTTTATTTTGAGATAGTCATGGTGCTCGCTCATTTGTCCATCTTGCTTCTCAAGCCACGGCTTCTTGTCGTCTAAACGCCACTAGCCTAATTTTTCTAATTACAAATAATTAAAGAAACTCCAAAACACTTTTGGAGGGACAAACTTAAAATACAAAATTTAAAAAACAAATTACAACTCTAATTAAATAGAGCAAAATTACACATTAATTTAAAATTTGAAATTTAAATTTCGGGCACCATGACCATCCCCTTCCTTTTTGCACCTGAAATGTTAGACAACTTACAAGTACAAAATATTATCATATAATATGCTTCTCACATATGTCTTGATATTTAAAATTTAAACATCAAAACAAAAATTCAAATTCAAATTCAAATTTTCTTAATTCCTTATTTGGCCGAATTATATATAACAATCAATATAATTCAAATTTTGTTGACTCTTTCTCAAAGAACACAAAATTAAACCATGCATGTAGCCATAAACACCTTAATGGCCGAACCATATACATATGTATATGATGCAAATTTTCGAAAAAAATTTCATGCTTTGATCATGATACAATTCATGGAGAAAATAAGAAAACAATTAAGGTATTTAAAATACCCTTCATGGTGGAACTCTACCTTTCAAAAGGTGTTTACTTTTAAAACTTTCATAAAGAAAAAGAAAATAACCATGAACACATATGGATATATGAACATAGCAATCATATTAACATGTTCATAAAAACGATAACTTTAACGATTTAAAGCATTGTATATTAAAATCCATATGTAAAAAATTGAATCTTTAACTCTTTAAAGAAATTTTAACCGTGAAAAGCATTCTCACAAACAAGGTACCATCACCCGCCGATAGTAAAGCAACCGGGCTCTGATACCACTTGAAAATAAAATGACCTTGAAGGTCGAGGCATGTGATAGAAAAAAACAAAATTTTTCGCTAGCGGAACACACATGCATATCAAGATACGTGCTTTAAGACGTATATTATACCTTGTTCGTGAAACTTCAGGATGATCAAGGTCAGGTCTGAAGGGTTCAAACCCTCTAACGTTGATCCACACCACCCGCGTCTAGATGCAAGAACTCCTTCTTGTAGAACCACCAATTGATCACCACAATGAGGCTTGCTATGCGCTCAATGTATGAAAGAGGAGGCTAGGCAAATGTGTTTAGAAGAGTGATGTTTTCAGAGAGAAAACCTCACAAGGTGGCGCATGGAAGGAGGAGAGAATGGCTAGGTCTTTTCACTTCAAAACCCTAAGGAGGAACACACTTATATATAGCACAAGAGAGTGAGGGAATAAATAAGTGAAATCAGATTTTTCACTTCAAAATCCCATGAAAGTGGCGTACAACAAATGAGGAGATAAAGGAGTTGTTGCAATTCAAAACTCCAAACAACCTCTCCATTGAATCCTTATGAGATAAGGTATTTATCTCATCAAGATTCTGACCTGATGGTCATCACATGACCACTCATACTGTGCGCCCCATTCAGTCCCAAAAGGAGTCCAGATACGTTTGAGTAGTTGCATTCAAACTTGAATCAACTCACTCAAATATTCTCCCAACAGACCGAATCTTTTGGAGCTGATTTTGATGACTAAATGACACTCACCAACAGCCAAAATCAGCGCCCCAATCTTCTTGGATCATGTCCAAAAGATCTCCTCTTGATACTAGTGATTTGTTCCAACAAGATCTTATCTTATTCTTTTGTTATGAAACAACTTTTCATAGCCAATTCAAATTTGAATTCAAATATTTAAATTTGAATATTCAAACATTCAAATTCAAACTTTCAAACATTCAAATTCAAAATTCAAATTCAAAATACAAATTTCAAATTCAAATTTCAAATTTCAAATTTCAAATTTCAAATTCAAAATTCGAATTTCAAAATTCAAATTCAAAATTCAAATTCAAAATTCAAAATTCAAATTTCAAAATTCAAATTCCAAATTTCAAAATTTAAATGTTTGATAATTAATTTAACTAATTAAATTAATTAGTAGTGTCTTGGACTATCCAAACGCATTACTGTGATCCATGCGCCCTTCACCCTCAAGGTGGACTTCCAAACTACTTCTTGGACTAATGGCCATTATTAGGCCCAATACCTTTAATGCTAGTTCACCTATACAATTGGGTGTTAGCGTGTGACCCATTAGGTCCAACATAGCCACTCACATAAATGGGTTTGGGCCCAATAAGCCCATAACCCATCTAATGACAACACAGAGCACTAGCAATGCTTTGTTGCCCCGGAACTAGTTAGATTAATGACTTGATCATCCTATTACACATATTTGGTTTCCGTATGTATTTCCCTTCGTCTCGGTTACCTTCCCATTAACCTAGGGTAAGGAAATGTATCAACCCTTGCGGTTTAGGGTAAGCTTTATTCGAAATAGGGAATCTTCAATTTACTGACTCTAAAGGCAGATCAGAAGTTATTACCTAGACTGTGTTCTAGAAGGCATGCTTTGACTGTATACCTCGTCTGCCTGAAACATGGAGACTCATAGGTATACTGTTGGGCTTGTCCTGAAAGTAGAATTGGCCTTGAAGGCCGAAACATGCGTGAGGGAAAAACAAAATTTTTCGCAAGCGGAACACACATGCATATCAAGATACATACTTTAAGACGTATGTCATACCTTGTTCGTGAAAACTCAAGATGATCAAGGTAGGTCTGAAGGGTTTAGACCCTCTAACGTTTATCCACACCACCCGCGTCTAGATACAGGAACTCCTTCCAGTAAGGCTGCCGATTGATCACCACAATAAGGCTTGCTATGCGCTCAGTGTGTGATGCAGGAGGCTAGGTAAAAGTGTTTAGAAGAGTGAAGTGTTCTAAGAGAAAACCTCACAAGGGCGCATAGATGAGTAGAGAAAGGCTTTGCTTTTCACACAAACCTAAGGAGGAACTAACTTCACATTAAGTACACAAGAGGAGCCTTTCAAGTTTCAAAAACAAATCAGATTTTTCTCCCAAAAATCTGATCAAAGTGGCGCCCTTGGGGAGAGAATAAGTGGAGTTGTTGCATTTCAAAAATTGCCAACAACATCCCAGAATATTCTCATGAGACTATGTTCAAAACCTAGTCAGAAATCTGATCAAGAATCATCATATAATCAGCTATATGGTGCGCCCCATATAGCCTAAAAGGTGACCAGATACATTTGAGTTAGTTGCATTTCAAACTTAAATCAACTCACTCAAATATTCTCCCAACAGACCGTATCTTCTGGAGCTGATTTTGATGATCAAATCTAGCCAAAATCAGCGCCCCATTATCCTTGGATTATGTCCAAAAGATCTCCTCCTGATATGTTCCAACAAGATCTCATCTTATCCTTTTGTTATGAAACAACTTTTCATAGCCAATTCAAATTCGAATTTCAAACATTTGAATTCCAACTTTCAAACACATAAATTTTAAATTCAAATTCAAATTCTAAATTCAAATTCAAATTTCAAAATTCAAAATTCCAATTTCAAAATTCAAATTCAAATTTCAAAATTCAAAATTCGAATTTCAAATTTCAAATTTCAAATTCAAATTTCAAATTTCAAATTCAAAATTCAAAATTTAAACATTTGATAATTAATTTAACTAATTAAATTAATTAGTAATGTCTTGGACTATCGAAGCCCATTACTTTGATCCATGCGCCCTCACCCTATCTGTGGAGTTCCAAACTACTTCTTGGGCTAATAACAATTGTTAGGTGTTAGTGTGTGACCCATTAGGTCCAACATAACCACTGACATAAATGGGCTTGGGCCCAATAAGCCCATAACCCATCTAATGACAACACAGAGCACTAGCAATGCTTTGTTGCCCCAGAACTAGTTAGATTAATGACTTGATCATCCTATTACACATATTTGGTTGCCGTATATATTTCCTTTCGTCTCGGTTACCTTTCCATAAAACCTAGGGTAAGGAAGCGTATCAACCCCTGCGGTTTAGGGTAAGCTTTATTCGAAATAGGGAATCTTCAATTTACAGACTCTAAAGGCAGATCATCTCATGATCTCTTTTACTATGCATAGATTCCCGAGTCTCTGTAAATGTCATCCCAATTTCTCCAGTTTACAGATAACCTAATCTCTCACAGAGATTTGACGAATTCCTTCAGCTTATCACCCTAGCCCTGTGTTCTTTCAGGACAAGCCCAACAGTATACCTATGAGTCTCCATGTTTCAGGCAGACGAGGTGCACAATCAAAGCATGCCTTCTAGAACACAGTCTAGGTAATAACTTCTGGTCTTAGGAAAGACATACCCAAATATAAAGAGACTACTCTAATGATACTCTCTGTGAGAGTTCCTCATAGAGTCTCTTTGTGGGTCTGTTCAGTGCGAGCTATACCCTTATAGGTCCACCCACGACTTTAGCTAAGACATCTCCATATCTGTAGCTCATGAGGTCGTTACCTTGCATCCAAATACAAGTAGATAAGTCGTGCTAGTCTTACCCGAGATCATTGATCCCCATTCTCAGTGTCTCTAGACTAGGAACATAAAATTAGGAATAAACATGCAGTATCCTTGAATCCTCATGAACAGATACTCAAGAGATACCTATTTTATTCCAAGGGGTTTATCCGGTTACTCATATAAATATTAATAGTAATACTGAGACAAAATATGAAACAGGATAAATAGTGCTTTTATATGCGACAATATAAAAGGTCTACATATGTCCTAATCTAATCAAAAGATTGTCTCTAGGACATCCATATACTAACATCTGCCTGAAACATGGAGACTCATAGGTATACTGTTGGGCTTGTCCTGAAAGAGCACAGTCTAGGTAATAACTTCTGGTCTAAGGAAAGACATACCCAAATATAAAGAGACTACTATAATGATACTCTCTGTGAGATTTCCTCATAGAGTCTCTTTGTGGGTCTGTTCAGTGCGAGCTATACCCTTATAGGTCCATCCACGACTTTAGCTAAGACATCTCTATATCTGTAGCACATGAGGTCTTTACCTTGTATCCGTATACAAGTAGATAAGTCGTGCTAGTCTTATCCGAGATCACTGATCCTCATTCTCAGTGTCTCTAGACTAGGAACATAAAATTAGAAATAAATGTACGGTATCCTTGAATCCTCATTATTGTGTTCTCATCACAAATACTCAAGAGATACCTGTTCTATTCCAAGGGGTTTATCCAGTTTATTCATAATATATATTAACAATAATATCGAGACATGATATGAAACAGGATAAAGAGTGCTTATTATTTATTTGCGACAATAAAGGTCTACATTTAATGTCCTTATTTAATAAAAGATTGTCTCTAGGACACCCATATACTAACACTTCCAAGCAGCAATGTCGCTTTGTGGCGAAACAGATTCGTTATTCTGTAGAACCTTTCCAATTTTTCTAAAAAATCAACCTCTAGAGGGTTTTACCACATTGCTAGAGAATTCAATTGATAGTTGGACCGAGTAGGCGACGCGATTTGTCCAGCAGTTCGCACATTGTGGACCACAACCAAAACTACTCATAACTTATGTGGAGTAAGGCAAAAACTTGGGGAAAAGTTAAGGGAGTACTACGAACGTTTTTAATCAGAAGCCAGACAAGTGAGGCTTGGAGAATCAGACGTACCTATTTTTATTTACTACTGGCTTACAACCAGGTGGCCTAGCAAATTCTTTGGCAAAGAAGAGGCCCGCAACAAAGGAAGAATTGTTAGAAAGTACTCGAAAGTATATTCACTTACAAGAATTTTGAGCATCCCAAAAGGAGATTGAACATGGTTTTCGAGAAGTCACACAAAGCAGAAGGCCGGATAGACCGGCTGGAAGAGGGCAGATTGAAGAAAGGAGACCTCGTCCAGTTGGAGAAAGGTTTAGAAAGGGATTTAAGGGGGAATTTGTAACACCCCGTGTATACCCGGATTATTATCATGTTACGGTATTAAGCGCAGCTCAGTAAATACGGAAGCTAACTTTTTCTATAAAGCTAGAGGTGAAGAATCCATCGTAAAAGTGGCGTCTTGAGGGATTCTATGGAGGAAAAAGGCAATGGTTTGGTGAAGAAGAAGGGTGGTGTAACACCCCGTGTATACCCGGTTTGTTAACATGTCATTGTATTAAGCCGAGCTTAATTTAAAATTGCTGAATATCTTTTTCTTTTCAATTATGACGTCATTATTCATTACCAACTTGATTACTTAATCATTTTCAAAACATTGCCTGTATGTAAATTGCAAATAAACAGCTAATTGAAATACCTCAATATATAAATATCATAAATGTGTCTCTAGTTACGGAACTACAACACGTAGACCGGACAACCCTGATAGCTTATACAACTCAAACTAGAAAGTACTAACATCAAAGCGGCATGAACAAACCCCATGATCACCAAATAAGCCAACAAAGCCCACAAAGAGTCTCCGCTCAAACAACCGCATAGGGAGAAACAGGCTAAACAACAATCCATAAATAAAGCGGGAAAACATAATTAGCATCCAGCAATGATAACATCATAATAGCATAATTTAACTCAGCTCCAGCCTCCTGCCGCCCGAGGTCTCAACCCCCGAGTTACCTGAACCTGAAATAAGTGTCCCCAAACGTGGGGTGAGATCTCTAAACAAGAAATCTCAGTAAGACAAGGGGTCCTCAAGGATCTTCCACCCAAGCTCACTTACATGTGTTATATAAGTTCAAAAGCAGTTTAACAATATCATTTCCAAATCAGTGCAATGCAACAGATAATCATGTCATGTGTGTCAAAGCATTTCAAGTATAAAAGCATGTAAACACAGCATGCATATAAACCATTCCCCCATGGGGTATGGTGGAACCACACAATGGCTAAACCGAGGACACGAAAGCTTACCTTGCAAGCTAACTATCCAAGCCAAGAGTCCACACAGGCTTAAGGCCCACAAATAGCACAATCACAATCTGTTCATACCATAATTAATCATCAATAATCATTGCTCAAGATTACATTAAGTGATTAGGACTTTCTTACTCATTTTAACTCATTTCAAGATGTTTCTGCATGAGTATTCGAATACTCATCGAATACTCCCTGTCTCCAGAAAGTATCTGATTACTTTCATTTAAGTATTCGCATACTTCCAAGTATCCGAATACTTTTCCCCCCAGTATCCGAATACCACAGTATCTGAATACCAAACCTCACTGCTGTTGGGCTTCCTCCTTCGATGCTAAGCCCAAGCCCATTTGAAGGGTTTCCTAAAAACCCTAACCCTAATTTCCACCTCCTCTATATATACTCATTAGTTGAGGGTGGAGGCTAGGTTAGATTTGAAAAAGGTCAGATTTGAGAGAACAAATTTGAGAGAAAAATTATTTGAGTAAAGTTTTATGCTTTGCATTTTGAGAGATCTCTAGAGAGAGTTTGAGTGAAACATCTCTAGGGTAGTTTGATTATCACCATTGTTGGAGAGGTTGATTTAACCACCACATTGGTGTATTTGATTATTTGTAACCATTATTTTCATAGTGGATTTCTGATCTGGACTAGGTCCCGTGGGTTTTTACTTCTTCATTGGAGAATGTTTTCCCACGTTAAATCTGGTTGTCTTCTTCTCTCTCTCTCTCCTGTGTTTTCGTTTTGATTTTCCGCTGCGCTACCCGACCTGGTGAAGATCAGGCCGAGGTATTGCCGAGATCCGAGATCAGGATCTTGTTGATTGACTTCCGCACTAAGGTTGCTTAGCCGAGCTTGAGGGAACCGATTTTTCCCAACAGTGGTATCAGAGCCCGAGTTCGACGGGTTCTGAAGGAGACGAGATGGAGACCAGTGGCATAACTCATGATGGAGATATGTTCAAGTTGACCGCAAACAACTTCACTTATTGGAGACCGATTGTAACACCCTCCCTTGTATGCATCCAAGAGAGTTGTTTGCTAAGCGGATTAGAGTTCTTTAATCATATTTTAGAGACTGAAAATAACTTTTACAATGGCAATTGAAACTTATAGTTGAAATCGGGTTCGTCACAAAATAAAAGTATACTTTCAAAATTTCTCAACTACTGAAAATATAACTTTCCTTGCCGACCTTGCTGTCTTTAAAAATTCGTATAAAATTCACTTCAACGATTCAAAAACATATTCTTTGTAATCTAGAAACTAGACATCCGGGGCTTCGCGTTCATATAAAATAATAGTGATTTGGAGTTCGTTTTCCCCTCGAAACATAACTCGCAAAATAGGAGAGAAAGTAGTGGAAATATCACAAATGTCTTGGCTGGTAAAATTCATAATAAATCGATCTTTTAGAATTTCTTTGCAAGGTTTATATATAATGAAACTAGACACCTGGGGCTACGCGTGCATATAAATTATAAGAAAATCGGAGGTCCGTAGCCTCAGTACGACAACTTACAAAGTGCTCGCAAAGACTTTTCAAAACTTAGCATTTAGATAACATGTCAAAATCATTTTCGCAAACGTTTCAACATCTGCTTCCAAAATACTTGCTGGTCATAAAATCGTAATGCAATAATAAAATCATAGTTCACAGTAATAAAAGCTTCTCAAATTTCATACAGTCATCCATAAAATATCACATCAATAGCAGCATGCCCAAACAGTAGAAGCCAACAGCAAATATCCAAGTCCTCAAAAGCTTTTACCTCCTCCTGCCATTTTGCAAAAATAGCAGCCCCAAAGGGGTGAGAGAAAATCCCAGTAGTGTGGCAACAAAACCATAATGCAACAATATTAACTAGGCACAAAATCATAAATAGTCACTTCAAACATTTAATCCTTTTCATCATATATCATAACGCGTATATAACGCCCTTTTTCCTTTACGCTCATATCATCGTCGTGCGCGTAGCATCACAGTGGGTATTCCTAATGGCTCCAATGAAGGTGAATCCCACTGTGGAACCTATGCGGACTGAAGCCAAGTATCCCCTCTCCTGGTACCAGGCATGCCTATATGATGCATGCTCAGTCACATGTCCTCAATACAAATATATATATATATATTCAAGATGTCATGTGTAACACCCCAAATGTAAATACATATAGGGTGCACCTTCATCATGCATTCAACGTGCGGAAGTCTAAATTTAAACTTTACGAATGCAAATATCAGAGTGCGGAATGGAAACACATAACCATACTTATTCCATATAAAATTAAAAGCGTTAAAACGTCAATACAAAATAAATAACACTAAACATTATTTAATGTAATCCCAAAAAGATTAACTAATCATAAATAAAAACATAATTTATGCCGCATCATAAGCCCAGTCATAATGTGGTTGTGGTTCCTCTAGCCATTGTGTACTTAGTGCTTCATCGAAATCATAATGTGGAAAAGCTTCTATTAATAATTTCATAGCCTCAGTCCATAGGCCTCTATCTGTTAGATCCTTTAGTTTCTCTTCCCAGGTAGGTGGAGTTTCTTCTTCTTTACGTACCAGTCTCTTACCCTTTCTTTCCCACATAACTTTCTTATTACTTTCTTTCATCTTTTCCTGAAATGGGTGGTCAAGGGGGGTGAGATTTTGGGGAAAATCTCAGTAAGGTTCACAGCTGGAGCATTCTCCAACTATGACGCTTACTCCTGCAACAGTTTATAATAACAATACAAAATGGAACATTTAACATCATCATATAAAAATATCATGCCATCATCATCATCATCATATTCCTGCCGGCTTTTACGGACTTACGGAGATACCCAGAGTCCTCGTCAGGTTGCAACTGGAGTATCAGTGCACAGGCCAACATTTAATAGCATGGTTTTAAGTTTCAAAAATATCATAATCACATAATGTAAAGCACTATAAACATATTGCAGTCAGACCATAACTTATCATAGTTTCATAATGGTGGCATACATAGAGAGATTACTTCAACAACTGTAAACACTTACAGTACTTGTCATTCTTTACTTGTATACTTTCAACTTTTGATCTCTTTACTTGCCTGTTTGCTCCCTTGACTCCCTAACATCATCATATCATCTTTTAGTTACTTATATAACATTCAACATTTGTGTTTTATCCATGTATAGGTTTCGGCTTTGCAGGTTTAATTACCTAGAGGAGTTGTTTTGCTTACTTACCCACTTGTGTAGGTTTTAGGACATTATTAGGTCATCATAACACTTAATAGAATTATTAAAGATTTCATTCTAGGCATGTATAGGTTCGGCCACCATAGATAAACATCTAGGAATATAATTTTTAAAACATGCTTTCAATTATATTATTAACTTAACATGGTTAGATCCTTTCAACATTAATCAAATAAAACCTCTTTTAGCTACATAGCATTCGGCCTTATTGCCCTAAAATACCTAAGGGATTACTTCTAAAACATGCTTCTAACATTATTGATAATTTATCATATTTAAATCCTAGAGCATCATTCAAAACATCATCTTATATATTCGGCCAACTAAGGTTATGATCATGCAAAATTGATTTAGAACCTAGGCTACTAAACATGCTAATCTAACATCATCATTTCATCATCTTTCATATCATTTAAACATCTCTTCATGCTTATAATTATCATACATGGTTCGGCCTTCTAGGGATCATATACTTAGGATATCACTTTCATGCTTTTACATGTCATTCCTAACCAAGAAGGTTCATAGGCTTACCTTTGATGATGATCAACGACTTAAGGAAACACTTCTTGACCTTTGACTACTTTGAATCTTCTTGAATGAACTTCCTTCCTCCTTGAACATACAAGGCCGCAAGCTTAAAGAGAGGAGAAGAGGGATTTTCTTGCTTAGAGATGAAGGGTTCTTTGGTGGAATTATTAGGAAGAATGACTAAGATCCAGGCTTGTATTTGATCTTGGAACAATTAGGTATTTCTCACTAACACACTCACCATTTCGAAGCATTCATGGACTTCACAAAATGAACTAAACTCTTTGTTCTTTCCTTTGGTAGTGCCGCGGCTATAGAGGGAAAAAGGAGAGACTAAAGCTTGTTCAAATAGGCAACCTAGAAGCCTTGCCATTACTTGATTGCTGGTAGGTTTCGATCACATTAAATGAGAGTAAGGTGGTGATTTGTTGTCATAGGTTAGATTGCTTAATTTAGGGACAAGAACATGATGTCAATTTCCTTGATTAAGGAAATTTAGTGATTGCTTGATTTAAGGAATTGATGATGTGTGACTAATCGTCATTAAAAGTTGCTTCCTTGATTTAAGGGATTGATGAGGTGTGACTAATCGTCATAAAGGTTGCTTCCTTGATTTAAGAAACAGAATTATTTGATTGATTGACATATTGTCATCAATTTGCTTGATTTAGGGAAAGTGATTGACTACTAATCATCATAATCCTAACTTCCTTGTTTAAAGGAATTTGACTGGCTTGACTTAAGGAAATTCGATTTGCATTTAATGGCTTGAAAATCAAATAAAATCAAATTCATTTCCTACACCTAGGCCGCAGATTTTAAATGCTTGGAAGGAAAAGATTTTAATTTTGGACCATGATTTATTCCTTAAGATTATGGACCTTTAACCTATTAACCTGACCTAATTTGTGCCTATTTTTCCATGATTTTATGACACTTTAAATTGACTTCTTAGAGCTTGTTTTATCTAGTAAAACCGTGGGCTTCTTGCTTGTAGGGAAAGAATTCTAATTTAATTCCTAGTCATATAGTACTTCTTTAGGTTTATTATGTCATGGCCTTACTTTGGGCTTTAACTTGATTTGGGTTTCATTTACCTTATTGGACTTTACTTTATCATATAGAGCTTTCTTTGTATCACTTGGACTTGTCCACATTAAATGGAATTAAAACTTCCTTTGTTGGGTTATACTTTGATCCATGAATTCATTGGATCCCTAATGCTTATGTCTTTGGTCCATTGGACCCATACTTCTAATTTACTTAATCATAAACTATTTCATCTGAAATGTCTCGTTTATTAATTATCATAATTCTTCATTAATCATGATACAATATTTAGGGTTGTTATATCATGAATCAAGTATACATGCCATGTTATGCAATCGCACCCAACAGAAAATGTATTATGATGTAAAATGCATGCATATATCATATCATCCTTTCATATTCTTACCATTGGCTCATCATCATCATAACATACATAGAACAAATGTGAGCAACACATCACAATTCCATACACTAGCCAATAATCACATTAGGTAATACCGCCTACACATACCTCGAGTCTTTAACATTTTTAATCAAAACAGCCCCCAAGTCCATCCGGCATCCTTAAGGTTTATGAACCTAATCAAAATACCAAACAGATTTTCTTTACTTCCATTCATTTACAAAACACAAGGTTCCATTCAGAATTTATACTTCCCGTACCAAGTTCATTTTCTGATTTTAAGCTACATTTTCCATGCTTCCAAGTACCGATTTACTTTCTAACTTAATTGTTCAAATCTTTTTCTGATTTCACTTTAATTTCTTATAGGTTTAGTCATGGACAAATCAAAGGTTTCTATACACAACATGCACGGTTTTTAGGCCCTTCTTTAGTACATTTATTCTCGGTCAACAAAATACTACTAGCTTGACCTAGGCATAAGCTAATAGACCATTTACATATGATCCATATAATTTTCAGCATTCTGTTTACATACAATAAAACATGCTAGGCTGTTCATTTATTTTTCTAGTTACAAGGGCAGTCCAATAATCTAGATATTTATGTCCCTGTTCACAAAATTCAGCTTTGAATTAATATGCATCAAGTCCTATGGCTGTACCAAAATGACAGAATTAAGAGAGGGAAATGGCCAACATAAATTATCCTACTAATTGCTAGCAAGTAATAAAAGGGTTCCAAAGGCCTACACATGAAATTTCGGTTTGGCCAACAACAAGGTGCTTCACTGCCTACACAATTTTTTTTTTCTGATTTGTTATTAGTTTACCACACATTGACAATGATAAAAATCAAGTTTTCTAAGACCTGCAAATACGGTTTTGTGCTCTCAACCAGGCGCTACTAGCTTATCCTTTACTAAGTTTTATCTACAAGGCTTAGTGTATTATAGTGACACTTAAAACATGCAGCCTCTGCCAGTTATAATTACATACAAGGCTCCTCAATTTACTTAATCCAAGAAGTAGTTCCTAAATTGGTGTGGGGCCATCTACCAAACTCCAATTTCATTTTCTTGCTTACACACAAAAGAAGATCACGTTGATACTTAACAAGGCAGAATGGCAGAGATGAACTATGACAGAATATTTCCTCCTAAGCTTACCTTCACAGCCGCACATTGAATGGGGGTTGGAGGAGCAATTCACGATTTGTGCCCACTTCAAGTGCCCATTTGTTTCACCATCGTTGAATGGGACATCCACCAAAGGTTCTGTTCTCACTCTCACACTCCTACCACTCAGAAATCGTAACAGAGAACAAAAATAAAAAAACAGCCCACACATAACTCATGCGCAGAAGTCAAGGGTGAACAGGATGGATGATACTCACTTGTTTTTGCATGCAAGGAGAAATAATGACTCAATCATGGCTGAGTCTTGAGCATGCAGTGGAAAAAAAACAACAAAACTGGATTAGGACCGATCTAGTAGGAAACAACCACAAAGAGACAAACGCCTACCTCCTTGCTTGGGAGTTTTTCAGCCGAAAGGAGAGGGAGAGAAGTGTGTGAGCTTATATTCCAAATCTCCTTGTTGATTGCTCCACTCAGCCGAAACATGCAGTGGAAAAAGAATAGAAATTTGGATGATCATTTGCCTTCAAGGTAGTTCACGGTTTGTGTATGTGAGAAAAGGGAATGCAATGAAATTCTTTCTTTGAGCTATATTACTTGTGGATTGCGGCAGTGAGGAAAAACATGAGAGGATAATCTGATTCTAAACTAAAGTAGGGCAATCCTTTTGCTTGGGTGATCTTCAGCCGTGCATATAGGAACAAGAGGAGGATGTGTGGCTTAATTGGATTCAGGAAAAATTAGATAGAGGCTAACTTGTTGCCTTCAAATCAACGCATAGAGAGGGAAAAGGGGTTCGTCTTAATTCTGATCCAAACAACCCAAATAAAACAAATAATAGAATTTCCTTTACCCTCATTGGGCGCTAGGTGATGAGGTTGTCATCAACCAATCGGATTGCATGCAGAAAAACTTTCTCTTTTCTCGTTGGGTGAAATGGACGGCAGGGCAGATTTCTTAGGGTACTTACACCAGTAATTAGAATTTTCTTTAAGATAGTTTAAGGGTTAACAAAGGGTCCAACTAACGTCTCTTAAAGAAAATTGCTTACTATAATCTAGTAATTATCATTTTATATGTCTTCTAGGTATTTTATAAGATTTCGTAGGTTATATTAGTTTAATCCTATTTTTTTAACGGTAATTTTGAATACTCCAAATATCTGTATATATATATATAACCACTGATTTACAAATACAATTCGAATAATTTTCCTAACTTACATAAATCTCACTCTAACATAATTTTAATTCGACTTTCAAGTATGATACCCACTCTCAATTATAATTTATAGAAGTCCCTAATTATGCGGGATGTCACACCGATGATGGAAGATCATCTCTACTGCAAAGATCTGCATGAGCCCATTATCCTTGATGAGAGACCGGCAGACAAAACTGATAAGGAGTGGGAGATCCTGAGTCGGAAGGCGGTAGCCACGATCAGGAAATATATTGATAAAAGCCTCTCTGAGCACGTGTCCGAATTCACGAACGCGTATAAGTTGTGGACGAAGCTAGAGTCCATGATTCAGAAGAAGACTCCCAGGAACAAAGCACACCTGGTTCACCGACTTGTTAAACTTGAATACAAGGACGGCATGAGCATGATTGAACACCTGAACACCTACAAAGGTATTGTGAATCAGCTGTCAAAGGATGATATGAAAATTGATGAAGAATTGCAGGCATTGCTGCTATTGAGCTCGCTGCCAGAAAGCTGGGATACTCTGGTGGCGACCCTGAATAACTCGATTCCAGATGGAAAATTGAAGATGGATGTCGTGACAGACAGCCTCCTAGGCGAAGAATCCAAGAGAAGAGAACGAGGTACTTCGAGTACGTCTGAGGCCAACGTTGCTGAGAACAAAGGGAAATCCGACTCCCGCGGTAGAAGCAAAAGCCGAGGTAGAGGTCGTGACAGACGAGACAAGTCCAGAGGTCGGTCAAAGCCGAAATATGAGTTGAAGTGCTTTTACTGTGGAAAGACAGGCCATAAGAAGCCAGACTGCTGGACCCTACAGAATGATGAGAAGAACGGCTCTGTGAAGCCGGATCAGATTATTCCCAAGAAGAGGGAAGACAAGAGCACCACTACGGTGGCTGCAAACCCTGATGCTGAGATATTCCTCCTTGGTGAGGATAATTATTTGAATGTTGCATATGATGATTGCACCTAGATTGTTGACTCTGGTGCCTCCTTTCACGTTACTCCACACAAAGGTTTTTTCTCCTCTTACCGAGGTGGTGATTTTGGAGTCGTGAAGATGGGAAATCAAGTGACCAGGAAGATTGTTGGTGTCAGTGATGTAACTCTGACCACAGATGTTGGATGCCGACTTGTGTTGAAGGATGTGAGGCATGTTCCTGATATGCGTTTGAACCTAATCTCGGTAGACAAACTTGATGATGCCGTGTTAGTGAACTACTTCGGTAGTGTTAGATGGAAGCTGGCCAAGGGAAACTTGGTCGTGGCTATAACAACCCTAAATATTGTATCATGATTAATGAAGAATTATGATAATTAATAAACGAGACATTTCAGATGAAATAGTTTATGATTAAGTAAATTAGAAGTATGGGTCCAATGGACCAAAGACATAAGCATTAGGGATCCAATGAATTCATGGATCAAAGTATAACCCAACAAAGGAAGTTTTAATTCCATTTAATGTGGACAAGTCCAAGTGATACAGAGAAAGCTCTATATGATAAAGTAAAGTCCAATAAGGTAAATGAAACCCAAATCAAGTTAAAGCCCAAAGTAAGGCCATGACATAATAAACCTAAAGAAGTACTATATGACTAGGAATTAAATTAGAATTCTTTCCCTACAAGCAAGAAGCCCACGGTTTTACTAGAGAAAACAAGCTCTAAGAAGTCAATTTAAAGTGTCATAAAATCATGGAAAAATAGGCACAAATTAGGTCAGGTTAATAGGTTAAAGGTCCATAATCTTAAGGAATAAATCATGGTCCAAAATTAAAGAAAATCTTTTCCTTCCAAGCATTTAAAATCCGCGGTCTAGGTGTAGGAAATGAATTTGATTTTATTTGATTTTCAAGCCATTAAATGCAAATCGAATTTCCTTAAGTCAAACCAGTCAAATTCCTTTAAACAAGGAAGTTAGGATTATGATGATTAGTAGTCAATCACTTTCCCTAAATCAAGCAAATTGATGACAATATGTCAATCAATCAAATAATTATGTTTCTTAAATCAAGGAAGCAACTTTTAATGACGATTAGTCACACATCATCAATTCCTTAAATCAAGCAATCAATTTCCTTAATCAAGGAAATTGACATCATGTTCTTGTCCCTAAATTAAGCAATCTAACCTATGACAACAAATCACCACCTTACTCTCATTTAATGTGATCGAAACCTACCAGCAATCAAGTAATGGCAAGGCTTCTAGGTTGCCTATTTGAACAAGCTTTAGTCTCTCATTTTTCCCTCTATAGCCGCGGCACTACCAAAGGAAAGAACAAAGAGTTTAGTTCATTTTGTGAAGTCCATGAATGCTTCGAAATAGTGAGTCCGTATTTGTGGTCCTTCTAAAAAGAATGCAACACTTGTATATATATATATATATTTTTCTTTTTTTCTCTCTCCAACAGAGATAGAAAGAAAAACAAAAGAAAAGAAATGGTACAGAAAAATAAAGCACACAAAAAGGGGAAAAGATAGCACAAAGTAGAAAAATTTATTATGATCCCCGTATTTGTCGTCCTTCCAATAAGAATGCAACACTTGTATTTATTTATTTTATTTTTTATTTTTTTTCTCTCCAATAGAGAGAGAGAAACAAAAGAAAAGAAAAGAAATGGTACAGAAAAATAAAAACACACAAAAAGGGGAAAATATAGCACAAAGTGGAAAAATTTATTATGATCCCCGTATTTGTGGTCCTTCCAATAAGAATGCAACACTTGTATTTTTTTTCTCTCTCCAATAGAGAGAGAAAGAAAAAAAAGAAATGGTACAGAAAAAGGGGAAAAGATAGCACAAAGTGGAAAAATTTATTATGATCCCCGTATTTGTGGTCCTTCTAAAAAGAATGCAACACTTGTATATATATATATATATTTTTTTCTTTTTTTCTCTCTCCAACAGAGATAGAAAGAAAAACAAAAGAAAAGAAATGGTATAGAAAAATAAAGCACACAAAAAGGGGAAAAGATAGCACAAAGTAGAAAAATTTATTATGATCCCCGTATTTGTCGTCCTTCCAATAAGAATGCAACACTTGTATTTATTTATTTTATTTTTTATTTTTTTTCTCTCCAATAGAGAGAGAGAAACAAAAGAAAAGAAAAGAAATGGTACAGAAAAATAAAAACACACAAAAAGGGGAAAATATAGCACAAAGTGGAAAAATTTATTATGATCCCCGTATTTGTGGTCCTTCCAATAAGAATGCAACACTTGTATTTTTTTTTCTTTTTTTCTCTCTCCAATAGAGAGAGAAAGAAAAAAAAGAAATGGTACAGAAAAAGGGGAAAAGATAGCACAAAGTGGAAAAATTTATTATGATCCCCGTATTTGTGGTCCTTCCAATAAGAATGTAACAATTGTATTTTTCTTTTTTTTCTTTTTTTCTTTCTCCAATAGAGAGAGAAAGAAAAAAAAAGAAATGGTACAGA
Source organism: Gastrolobium bilobum (assembly GCF_033153095.1). Taxonomy (NCBI): domain Eukaryota; kingdom Viridiplantae; phylum Streptophyta; class Magnoliopsida; order Fabales; family Fabaceae; genus Gastrolobium; species Gastrolobium bilobum. The sequence continues at coordinate 33,557 of NW_026895629.1, read as the reverse complement.
AAAAATAAAGCACACAAAAAGGGGAAAAGATAGCACAAAGTGGAAAAATTTATTATGATCCCCGTATTTGTGGTCCTTCCAATAAGAATGCAACACTTGTATTTATTTATTTTTTATTTTTTTATTTTTTCTCTCTCCAATAGAGAAAGAGAAAGAAAAGAAAAGAAAAGAAAAGAAATGGTACAGAAAAAATAAAAACACACAAAAAGGGAAAAATATAGCACAAAGTGGAAAAATTTATTATCATCCCCGTATTTGTGGTCCTTCCAGTATGAATGCAACACTTGTATTTATTTATTTTTTAATTTTTTTTCTCTCCAATAGAGGGAGAAAGAAAAAAAAGAAATGCAACAGAAAAAACAAAGCACACAAAATGGGGAAAAGATAGCACAAAGTGGAAAAATTTAGTATGATCCCCGTATTTGTGGTCCTTCCAATAAGAATGCAACACATGTATTTCTTTTTCTTTTTTTTCTTTTTTTCTCTCTCCAATACAGAGAGAAAGAAAAAAAATGGTACAAAAAAAATAAAGCACACAAAAAGGGGAAAAGATAGCACAAAGTGAAAAAATTTATTATGATCCCCGTATTTGTGGTCCTTCCAATAAGAATGCAACACTTGTATTTTTTTTTTCTTTTTTTCTCTCCAATAGAGAGAGAAAGAAAAAAAAGAAATGGTACAGAAAAAGGGGAAAAGATAGCACAAAGTGGAAAAATTTATTATGATCCCCGTATTTGTGGTCCTTCCAATAAGAATGTAACAATTGTATTTTTCTTTTTTTCTTTTTTTCTTTCTCCAATAGAGAGAGAAAGAAAAAAAAAGAAATGGTACAGAAAAAATAAAGCACACAAAAAGGGGAAAAGATAGCACAAAGTGGAAAAATTTATTATGATCCCCGTATTTGTGGTCCTTCCAATAAGAATGCAACACTTGTATTTATTTATTTTTTATTTTTTTATTTTTTCTCTCTCCAATAGAGAAAGAGAAAGAGAAAGAAAAGAAAAGAAAAGAAATGGTACAGAAAAAATAAAAACACACAAAAAGGGAAAAATATAGCACAAAGTGGAAAAATTTATTATCATCCCCGTATTTGTGGTCCTTCCAGTATGAATGCAACACTTGTATTTATTTATTTTTTAATTTTTTTTCTCTCCAATAGAGGGAGAAAGAAAAAAAAAGAAATGCTACAGAAAAAACAAAGCACACAAAATGGGGAAAAGATAGCACAAAGTGGAAAAATTTAGTATGATCCCCGTATTTGTGGTCCTTCCAATAAGAATGCAACACATGTATTTCTTTTTCTTTTTCTTTTTTTTCTTTTTTTCTCTCTCCAATACAGAGAGAAAGAAAAAAAATGGTACAAAAAAAATAAAGCACACAAAAAGGGGAAAAGATAGCTCAAAGTGAAAAAATTTATTATGATCCCCGTATTTGTGGTCCTTCCAATAAGAATGCAACACTTGTATTTTTTTTCTTTTTTTTTCTCTCCAATAGAGAGAGAAAGAAAAAAAAGAAATGGTACAGAAAAAGGGGAAAAGAAAGCACAAAGTGGAAAAATTTATTATGATCCCCGTATTTGTGGTCCTTCCAATAAGAATGTAACAATTGTATTTTTCTTTTTTTCTTTTTTTCTTTCTCCAATAGAGAGAGAAAGAAAAAAAAAGAAATGGTACAGAAAAAATAAAGCACACAAAAAGGGGAAAATATAGCACAAAGTGGAAAAATTTATTATGATTCCCGTATTTGTGGTCCTTCCAATAAGAATGCAACACTTGTATTTATTTTTTTTTTATTTTTTTATTTTTTCTCTCTCCAATAGAGAAAGAGAAAGAGAAAGAAAAGAAAAGAAATGGTATAGAAAAATAAAGCACACAAAAAGGGGAAAAGATAGCATAAAGTGGAAAAATTTATTATGATCCCCGTATTTGTGGTCCTTCCAATAAGAATACAACACTTGTATTTATTTGTTTATTTATTTTTTCTCTCTCCAATAGAGAGAGAGAAAGAAAAGAAAAGAAAAGAAATGATACAGAAAAAATAAAAACACACAAAAAGGGGAAAATATAGCACAAAGTGGAAAAATATATTATGATCCCCGTATTTGTGGTCCTTCCAATAAGAATGCAACACTTTTATTTATTTATTTTTCTTTTTTTCTCTCTCCAATAGAGAGAGAAAGAAAAAAAGAAATGGTACAGAAAAAATACAGCACACAAAAAGGGGAAAAGATAGCACAAAGTGGAAAAATTTATTATCATCCCCGTATTTGTGGTCCTTCCAGTATGAATGCAACACTTGTATTTATTTATTTTTTCTTTTTTTTTCTCTCCAATAGAGGGAGAAAGAAAAAAAAGAAATGCTACAGAAAAAACAAAGCACACAAAAAGGGGAAAAGATAGCACAAAGTGGAAAAATTTAGTATGATCCCCGTATTTGTGGTCCTTCCAATAAGAATGCAACACATGTATTTCTTTTTCTTTTTCTTTTTCTTCTTTTTTTCTCTCTCCAATACAGAGAGAAAGAAAAAAAAAGAAAAAAAATGGTACAAAAAAAATAAAGCACACAAAAAGGGGAAAAGATAGCACAAAGTGGAAAAATTTATTATGATCCCCGTATTTGTGGTCCTTCTAAAAAGAATGCAACACTTGTATATATATATATATTTTTCTTTTTTTCTCTCTCCAACAGAGATAGAAAGAAAAACAAAAGAAAAGAAATGGTACAGAAAAATAAAGCACACAAAAAGGGGAAAAGATAGCACAAAGTAGAAAAATTTATTATGATCCCCGTATTTGTCGTCCTTCCAATAAGAATGCAACACTTGTATTTATTTATTTTATTTTTTATTTTTTTTCTCTCCAATAGAGAGAGAGAAACAAAAGAAAAGAAAAGAAATGGTACAGAAAAATAAAAACACACAAAAAGGGGAAAATATAGCACAAAGTGGAAAAATTTATTATGATCCCCGTATTTGTGGTCCTTCCAATAAGAATGCAACACTTGTATTTTTTTTCTTTTTTCTTTTTTTTTTTCTTTTTCTCTCTTTTCTTTCTCCAATAGAGAGAGAAAGAAAAAAAAAGAAATGGTACAGAAAAAATAAAGCACACAAAAAGGGGAAAAGATAGCACAAAGTGGAAAAATTTATTATGATCCCCGTATTTGTGGTCCTTCCAATAAGAATGCAACACTTGTATTTATTTATTTTTTATTTTTTTATTTTTTCTCTCTCCAATAGAGAAAGAGAAAGAGAAAGAAAAGAAAAGAAAAGAAAAGAAATGGTACAGAAAAAAATAAAAACACACAAAAAGGGAAACATATAGCACAAAGTGGAAAAATTTATTATGATCCCCGTATTTGTGGTCCTTCCAATAAGAATGCAACACTTGTATTTATTTATTTTTTATTTTTTTTCTCTCCAATAGAGAGAGAGAAAGAAAAGAAAAGAAAAGAAATGGTACAGAAAAATAAAAACACACAAAAAGGGGAAAATATAGCACAAAGAGAAAAATTTATTATGATCCCCGTATTTGTGGTCCTTCCAATAAGAATGCAACACTTGTATTTATTTTTTTTCTTTTTTTCTCTCTCCAATAGAGAGAGAAAGAAAAAAAATAAATGGTACAGAAAAAATAAAGCACACAAAAAAGGGAAAAGATAGCACAAAGTGGAAAAATTTATTATGATCCCCGTATTTGTGGTCCTTCATATAAGAATGCAACACTTGTATTTATTTATTTTTTATTTTTTTATCTCTCCAATAGAGAGAGAGAAAGAAAAGAAAAGAAAAGAAATGGTACAGAAAAATAAAAACACACAAAAAGGGGAAAATATAGCACAAAGGGGAAAATTTATTATGATCCCCGTATTTGTGGTCCTTCCAATAAGAATGCAACACTTGTATTTATTTTTTTTTCTTTTTTTCTCTCTCCAATAGAGAGAGAAAGAAAAAAAATAAATGGTACAGAAAAAATAAAGCACACAAAAAAGGGAAAAGATAGCACAAAGTGGAAAAATTTATTATGATCCCCGTATTTGTGGTCCTTCATATAAGAATGCAACACTTGTATTTATTTATTTTTTATTTTTTTATCTCTCCAATAGAGAGAGAGAAAGAAAAGAAAAGAAAAGAAATGGTACAGAAAAAATAAAAACACACAAAAAGGGGAAAATATAGCACAAAGTGGAAAAATTTATTATGATCCCCGTATTGTTGGTCCTTCCAATAAGAATGCAACACTTGTATTTATTTATTTTTCTTTTTTTCTCTCTCCAATAGAGAGAGAAAGAAAAAAATAAATGGTACAGAAAAAATACAGCACACAAAAAGGGGAAAAGATAGCACAAAGTGAAAAAATTTATTATGATCCCCGTATTTGTGGTCCTTCCAATAAGAATGCAACACTTGTATTTATTTTTATTTTTTTTCTCTCTCCAATAGAGAGAAAAAGAAATAAAAGAAATGGTACGGAAAAAATAAAGCACACAAAAAGGGAAAAAGGTAGCACAAAGTGGAAAAATTTATTATGATCCCCGTATTTGTGGTCCTTCATATAAGAATGCAACACTTGTATTTATTTATTTTTTATTTTTTTATTTTTTTATCTCTCCAATAGAGAGAAAGAAAGAAAAGAAATGGTACAGAAAAAATAAAAACACACAAAAGGGGAAAATATAGCACAAAGTGGAAAAATTTATTATGATCCCTGTATTTGTGGTCCTTCCAATAAGAATGCAACACTTGTATTTTTTTTTCTCTCTCTCCAATAGAGAGAGAAAGAAAAGAAAAGAAAAGAAATGGTATAGAAAAATAAAAACACACAAAAATAAAAACACACAAGAGGCAGCTCTATCCCCTAACCGGCGCATAGGTTGAACAAGTGAGAAAAGGGTTAAGGCTTACTAATAATTAGCATTAGAGGCTAATCAAGAAAAGCAATCAGCTTTGTCTTGCCCCTTGTAGGCGCACAAGGGGGGAATAAGATTAGAGGATAGGGTTGTCTCTTGCCCAATAGAAACACATGCATGTAGATGACTAGCTCCTTATTTGTTGCATGTGGCGGCAATGGGGCTGGTTTGCTTTGTCCAAAATGCAAGCCAAATCAGAATTTTCTCTTTACACTAGGCTCATGTGTTGAGGAAAAGATAGATAATGTTTGCCATGCGGCTGTGCTTGGCCAATGACCAAGTACCATGCAGATTTCTTATGATGGGTGAGGGTTAGCTAAGATTAAGAAAATTGAGATGACTACAAGCCCCCTTCAAAGACCCTTGGGCCGAGGCCCTTAGTGAAAAAAATGGGTCCAAAATAGATAAGTCCAATTATTCTCCTATCTTAGGAATTAACCCAAACCTTGTTAATTATTTATGGATCTTCTATTTATTTATTTAATTATTTTCTAAGGGTTTACCCATGGAAATAATCCCCTAAATATTTATCGTAATTGCAGCAAATAATATTTCCTACTTTAAGTTAATTCCATCCTAACCTTATATAAAACTCGCCCTCAAGAAAAGATCCCTCATTCCAAGTAACAATTTATATACTTTCCTAATAGTTATCACTTCATGTATCCCCTAGGTTGTAACTACGATTTCTTCATATAATGTAACCAATATTATTTAAAATTCATCCCATCATAGTCATATGTAGTAATTCAAATTCAATACATGCATTCACATTACTAGTGGTAACTTACATAAGTTCCTAATTTTCACGGGATGTTACAATGCATAGATTCCCGAGTCCCGTAAATGTCATCCCGATTTCTCCGGTTTACAGATAACCTAATCCCTCATAGAGATTTGACGAATTCCTTCAGCTTATCACCCTAGGCTTGTGTTCTTTTAGGACTTGCCCAAAGGTATATCTATGAATCTCCATGTTTCAGGCAGACGAGGTATACAATCAAAACATGCATCTAGAACATAGTCTAGGTGAAAAACTTCTGGTCTAAGGAAAAACATACCCAAATAATAAGAGGTTGCTCTAATGATACTATTTGTGAGATTTCCACATAGAGCCTCTTTGTGGGTCTGTTCAGTGCGAGCTATACCCTTATAGGTCCACTCACAACTTTAGCTAAGACATCTCTATATCTGTAGCTCATGAGGTCTTTACCTTGTATCTGAATACAAGTAGATAAGTCGTGCTAGTCTTACTTGAGATTACTGATCCCCATTTTTAGTGTCTCTAGACTAGGAACATAAAATTAGGAATAAACATCTGGTATCCTTGAATCCTCATGATCGTGATCTCATCACAGATACTCAAGAGATACATATTCTATTCCAAGTGGTTTATCCAGTTACTCATATATAAACAATGATATTGAGACAAAATATGAAACAGGATAAAGAGTGCTTATGATTTATTTGCGACAATATAAAAGGTACACAAATGTCCTAATCTAATCAAAAGATTGTCTCTAGGACATCCATATACTAATATATTTGAAAGGCCAGAGTGGCATGTCTTTTAAAGAACAAAGGTTACTGTTGTATCAGGGCAGGATTGTTGTGCCCAAGGAGTAAGCATATGAGGTTATGGTGGAGGCCCATAAGGGTCAGTATGCTATCCACCCAGGTGCCGCAAAAATGTATCAAGATTTGAAAGAGAAGTTCTGGCGGCTTGGGATGAAAAAGGATGTTGCTGAGTATGTATCAAGGTGCTTAGTTTGTCAGAAAGTCAAGATAGAGCATCAGAAACCTTGTGGTTTACTTCAGCCACTGGATATACCAGAGTGAAAATGGGGAGCATCTCTATGGATTTCGTTGTTGGGTTGCCTCGAACTCAGGCTGGTTACGATTCAATTTGGGTTATTGTGGACAGGCTTACGAAGTCTGCACACTTTCTACCAGTGCGAGTGGATTTCTCTACGTAGAAATTAGTAAAATTATATGTAAATGAGATTGTAAGGCTCCATGGGATACCGGTTAGTATTGTCGGTGATCGGAACCCTAAATTTAATTCGTATTTTTTGGGGAGCCTTGTAGCAAGAATTTGACACTCAGCTCAGGCTGAGCACTGCGTATCACCCCGCAGACTGATGGTCAGACTGAGAGGACCATACAGACACTTAAGGATATGCTGAGAGCTTGCACACTGGAGCAGGGTACTTCTTGGGATAGGTATTTGTCAGTGGTGGAATTCTCGTATAATAACAGTTTTCATTCCAGTTTGGGCATGGCACCATGTGAGGCATTGTATGGACGGAGATGTCGTACTCCTACTTGTTGGACTGAAGTAGGTGACAAAGAGAGATTTGGGCCGAATTTTGTGCAAGAAACTATAGTACAGATTGAAATGATCAGAGAAAAGCTTAAACAGGCACTGAATCGGTAGAAAAGTTACTATGATAATAGACACAGACCGCTAGAATTCGAAGAAAGTGATCATGTATTTGTGCGGTTATCTCCAGTTATGGGTGTTGGCCGTGTATTGGGTGTGAGGAAGCTGAGTCCTCGATTTATTGGGCCGTATCAGATAATGAAAAGAGTGGGATTAGTGGCCTATTAGCTTGCCTTTCCTCCACAGTTGTCGAATCTACATGATTTTTTCATGTATCGCAGCTGCGGCGTTATGTTCCGGATGAGTCACATGTGGTGATACCGGATGATATTGAGATTTAGGAGAACTTGAAGACTCCTGTAGGTCCTACTGATATCCTTGACCGCAGTGAAAAGAGGCTGAGAAGCAAGAATATTCCAATGTTAAAGATTCAATGAAAAGGATGTACACATGAGGAGGCTACTTGGGAACAGGAGGATGAGATTCTCCAGTTGTATCCTGAGTTAGCGGACAGGTATGATTTAATTTTGCGGACAAAATTTCAAAAAGGAGGGGTGAATATAACACCTCACATTTCTAAAATATATATTAATATATTAAATGTGGATTAAAGGGTAGGATTAGTGAAAATCCTGAAATTAAGGTCAAAATACAAAGGAAGGATAAAAAGGTAATTCGCCAAACACGTAACCCTAGGAAAATAAAATTGAGTAAGAGGTCTCAAATGATAAAAATAAACCTGGAAATGGATTCAGAACGAAAAATTGAGTGGCTAGGCAAGTTTCTGAAAATTTGATGAATAGTGTTTTTACCGAGTAAAAATACTGCGGTACAGTTGCACCGTAAAGCGTGCCGAATGAATTTTGAGCTCTAGGTTTGGCATAACAGCTTAAACCTGCAATTTCTTTGAACGACCGAAAAACTCCAGATTCATCTGATCAAGGGAAATTAAAGGACAATGGTTAATGTTAAAAATTAGAGTTTTTAAATAGTTCATGAAATTACAGACGTTTAGTGGAATAGGCGGGAGATTTGAATTAATTTAAATCGCGTGAGGTGGCAGTGGGGCCCACCCCACTTAAGTGATAAGATGACAACATGTCACCATCCACTATTCATCATCTCTTTCCCTCTTCTCTCTCCCCAAACCTGCGGCTCCCTCCAATTTGTGCAAGTTTTTGTACAAAACTTCATCCTCTTCTAACTCACTCAATACTACCTCAAATCAAGCAAAGTTTGTCACCAAAGTTGTTGGAAATCATCATCCAAACACAGCCATGGTAGTCTTGAGCCTTGATACTCCCTAGATTTTGAGAAAATCCCCCCCCCCCAAACCTGCGGCCAAAGTGTGTAGATTTGTGTTCTTGGAGTGGTTTGATTCTTCAATGCTTTAGTATGTTGTGGAGGAGTCTATAACACCTCGTAATTCTAAATTAAATATTAAAATATTAAATGAGGATTAAAGGGAAGGATTAGTGAAAATCCTGAAGATAAGGCCAAAATACAAAGAAATGGCAAAACGGTAATTAGCCAACACGCAACCCTACGAAGATAAAAATTGAGTAGAAGGTCTCAGATGGTAAAAATAACTCTGGAATTGGATTCAGAACAGAAAATTGAGTGGTTAGGCAAGTTTCAGAAAGTTCAGTGAATAGTATTTTTACTGGGTAAAAATACCGCGGTACAGTTACACCGTAAAGCGTGTCAATTGAGTTTTAAGCTCTAGGTTTTGAATACAAGTTATAAATGGTTTATAAAACTAGGGAATATGATTTCTGATAAAATTTGATGGAAATAAGTAAGTTTGGAGAAGTGTGCCAACGGCACGCGCTGAAAGTGACTGGCCTTGAAGGCCGTAGCATGTGAGAGGGAAAAACAAAATTTTTTCTTATGCGGAATCACACATGCAATCAAGAATCATGCTTTATGAAAGTATGATGTTACCTTTGTTTGTGAGTTCAAAACTCCAAGACGATCAGTGTTAGGTTTGAAGGGTTCAAACCCTCTAACGTTGATCCACACCACCCACGTCAAGATGCAAGAACTCTTCTTGTCTAGCCACCAATTGACCACCACAAAGAGGCTTGCTATGCGCTCAATATGTGAAGAAGGAGGCTAGGTAAATGTGTTTAGAAGAGTGAAGTCTTCAGCATGAAAACTTCATAAGAGTGGGAATGGATTGGAGTAGAATTGGCTAGGTCCTTTTTTAAAACCTTAAGGAGAACTTACTCCTAGTATGCGCACAAGAGAGTGAGAGAGTTAATTAATCAAATCAGATTTTTCACTTAAATCCAAGATGTAGGTGGCGCACAAGAGAGGAGAGAAAGGTGGAGTTGTTTGCAATTCAAAATTCCCAACAACCTACCTTTGAATCCTCATGAGACTAGGTCTCTACCTAGTCAAAATTCTGATCCAATGGCCATCATATGGCCAGCCATTATGCGCCCCTATTCAGCCCTAAAAGGGGTCCAGATTCGTTGAGCAGTTGCATTCAAATTTGAACCAACTCACTCACTGATTCTCTCAACCAACCAAATCTGATTGGAGCTTGTTTGGTTGACTAGATGACACTCATCATCCATCCAAAGTGGCACCCCAAATCAGCCCTTGGAGATCTCCATAGATCTTCTCTTGATACAAGGGATTTGTTCCAACAAGATCTCATCTTATCTTTTTGTTATGAAACAACTTTTCATAGCCAATTCAAATTCGAATTCAACCATTTAAATTCAAACGTTCAAACATTTAAATTCTAAATTCAAATTCAAATTTTAAATCCAAATTCAAATTCAAAATTCAAATTTCAAATTTCAAAATTCAAATTCAAAATTCAAATTCAAAATTCAAAATTTAAATATTTGATAATTAATTTAACCAATTAAATTAATTAGTAATATCTTGGACCATCCAAGCTCATTAACCATACCATGCGCCCTCTCCCTCTTAGGTGAGCTTCCAAACTTCATCTTGGGATAACAACCATTATTAGGCCCAATACCTTTAATGCTATATCATCATGACAATAAGGTGTTAGTGTGTGACCCATTAGGCCCAACATAGCTACTGACATAAACGGGCTTGGGCCAAACATGCTCACAACCCATCTAATGACAACACAGAGCACTAGCAATGCTTTGTTGCCCCAGAGCCAGTTAGATTAATGACTTGATCATCCTATTACACATATTTGGTTGCCGTATATATTTCCTTTCGTCTCGGTTACCTTCCCATTAAACCTAGGGTAAGGAAACGTATCAACCCTTGTGGTTTAGGGTAAGCTTTATTCGAAATAGGGAATCTTCAATTTACTGACTCTAAAGGCAGATCATCTCATGATCTTTTTTACTATGCATAGATTCTTGAGTCCCTGTAAATGTCATCCCGATTTCTCCGGTTTACAGATAACCTAATCTCTCACAGAGATTTGACGAATTCCTTCAGCTTATCACCCTAGCCCCGTGCTCTTTCAGGACAAGCCCAACAGTGTACCTATGAGTCTCCATGTTTCAGGCAGATGAGGTATATAATCAAAGCATGTCTTCTAGAACACAGTCTAGGTAATATCTTCTGGTCTAAGGAAAGACATACCCAAATATAAAGAGACTACTCCAATGACACTATCTGTGAGATTTCCTCATAGAGTCTCTTTGTGGGTCTGTTCAGTGCGAGCTATACCCTTATAGGTCCACCCATGACTTTAGCTAAGACATCTCCATATCTGTAGCACATGAGGTCTTTTACCTTGTATCCGTATACAATTAGATAAGTCGTGCTAGTCTTACTCGAGATCACTGATCCCCATTCTCAGTGTCTCTAGACTAGGAACATAAAATTAGGAATAAACGTTTAGTATCCTTGAATCCTCATGATTGTGATCTCATCACAGATACTCAAGAGATACCTATTTTATTCCAAGGGGTTTATCCAGTTAATGATATAAATATTAACAATAATATTGAGACAAAATATGAAACAGGATAAAGAGTGATTTTATTTATTTGCGACAATATAAAAAGGTCCACATATGTCCTAATCTAATCAAAAGATTGTTTCTAGGACATCCATATACTAACAAGCTCCCACTTGGCCTAGAGCCAATCTGACCTAAGTCGTATACCTAAAGCCTCACAATGACTATCATGTTTTCTCTGAGAAACAGCCTTTGTTTGAACATAATTCTTTGAAACATCCATCATATCAATGATTACTCTAATTAGGTGATATCTGCGGAGCACGTGTTTAGATCTTTGATGAGACCTTGGTTCCTTTGACAGCGCAATGGCTCCAGTGCTTTCGCAAAGCTACTGTATGGGCTCATCTACGCTTGGAACCACCCTTAGTTCAGATATGAACTTCTTGATCCACACAGCCTCCTTAGCCGCTTCTGAAGCAGCTATGTATTCAGCTTCTGTTGTTGAACCTGCTGTTGTCTCCTGCTTGGAACTCTTCTAAGATACTGCCCCACCATTTAAGGTGAATACGAACCCTGACTTTGACTTGCAGTCATCTTTGTCACTCTGAAAGCTGGCATCAGTGAACCATTTCACTGAAAGCTCATCAACCCCACCATAGACCAGAAACGCATCCTTAGTTCTTCTTAAGTACTTAAGGATGGTCTTGACTGCTGTCTAGTGACCCTCTCCAGGGTCAGACTGGTATCTTCTTGTAATGCTTAAAGCATACGAGACATCTGGTCTCGTACATATCATGGCATACATGATGGATCCAATAGCCGAAGCGTATGGAATTCCATTCATGCGATCCTTCTCAAGCTGTGACTTAGGACACATAGCCTTTGAAAGATGTACCCCATGAATGACGGGAAGAAAACCCCTTTTCGACCCTTCCATGCTAAACCTCTTTAGCATCTTGTGAACATAAGTGGATTGAGATAAACCCAGCAGCCTCTTGGATCTATCTCTATAGATCTTTATACCAAGTATAAAGGCCGCTTCTCCCAAATCCTTCATGGTAAAGCTTTTGAAAGCCACTCTTTCGTTATTTATAATGTGGGGATGTCATTTCCTATTAGCAATATGTCATCTACATAAAGTACCAGGAAGACAACATTACTCCCACTAACCTTCTTGTAAACACAAGGTTCATCCTTGTTCTTGATAAAATCGTTACTCTTAACGACTTCAGCAAAATGAATATTCCAACTCCTTGATGCCTGCAACTATTGCAAGCATGATCCTAATAGATTTGATCATGGCAATCGGTGAGAAAATCTCATCATAGTCAACTCCTTGTCTTTGACGATACACTTTCGCCACCAACCTAGCTTTGTAGGTCTGAACGTTGCCATCTGCATCAGTCTTTCTTTTAAAGAACCATTTATTACCGATAGGAACTATTCCTTGCGGTTTAGGAACCAAGGTCCATACCTTGTTTTGATACATCGTATCCATTTCAAACTCCATGGCTTCAAGCCATCTAGAAAAGTCAACATCCATGATTGCCTCTTCGTAGTTACTTGGTTCATCATCCTCGACGGTTTGCTGATTCTCAATCACAAACCCATACCTCTCAGGTGGATGGATGACCCTCGTAGACCTATGGAGTTGTGTGTTTACTTCTCCATTGGAGAACGTTGCCTGCTAAGCAGACTCGAGTTCCTCAATCTGTTCATGTGGTCCTTGAACTTCTTCAAGATCAATCTTACTCCCACTGGCTCCTTGAGAGATCAAATCCTTCTCAAGGAACTCAGCATTCTAGGACACAAACACCTTGTGTTTAAAGTAATATCCCTTAGAACCTCTGGGATACCCCACAAATTGACATTTACTACTCTCAGCACTAAGCTTGTCTGATGCCAACGCTTTGACATAAGTCGGCGATCCCCATACCCTGAGGTAACTTAGGTTGGGTCTCTTACCATTCCATATCGTATATGGTGTGGTCTGAACAGATTTAGACGGTACCCTATTTAGAAGGTATGCCGCTGTGTCTAAGGCATATCCCCAAAACAATTTTGGAAGTTGAGTCTCACTCATCATAGACCTAACCATGTCTAACAAGGTCCTGTTTCTTCTTTCTGAGACACCATATTGATGTGGTGTGTAAGGTGCAGTAAACTGCGAGAGAATTCCATTTTCTCTCAGATAATCCCGAAACTTATGGCTCAGATATTCACCATCACGATCTGATCACAATGACTTAACCATCTTGCCACGCTGTTTCTCTACTTCATCCGTAAAGGTAATGAAATAAGAGTATCCTCCTCTAGCTTTAATAGACATTGGGCCACATACATCAGAGTGAATGAGTTCTAATAACTCACTAGCCCTATGAATCTCAAGCCCTTTGGGCTTTTGACGAATTATTTTCCCAGCTAGACAAGATTCACATTGTCCATAGGATTCCAAATCCTTGGGATCTAGGCATCCATCTCTATGTATCCTAGACGATCTTGTTTTATTTTATGTGCCCTAGTCTACAGTGACAAAGATAGGATTGATTATCTATCCTAGGTCGTTTCACATCTACATTGAGCACTTCAGTTCCCATTTCCAAAACATACAAGCCATTTATTAAAGAAGCAGTACCAAAAACAATATCATTCAAAATGATAGAAAATGTACCATCCCTAATAGTGAAAACAAAACTATCTTGTTCTAAACAAGAAATAGAAATAATGTTTCTTGAAATGCCGGGAACATAAAGACAATTATTCAAATGCAATAACAGGCCCGTAGGCTAATGAGGTCGGTATCTCCAACAGCATGAGCAGCAACTCTTGCTCCATCACCAACGCGGAGGTCCACCTCGTTCTTCTCCAATCTTCTAGGGCTCCTAAGCAGCTGCAACACATTACAGATTATGAGAACCATTATCGGTATCCAATACCCAAGAAGTCAGATTAGCACAAGAATAATTTATCTCAATCATGTGAATACCTGAGGTAGAAGCATCACCATGCTCCTTCACACTCTTCAGGTAATCTGGACAATTCCTCTTCCAATGGCCATCTTTGCCACAATGGAAGCACACAACATCATCTTTGCCACAATGGCCATCTTTAGCTAAGACATCTCCATATCTGTAGCACATGAGGTCTTTTACCTTGTACCCGTATACAAGTAGATAAGTCGTGCTAGTCTTACCCGAGATCACTGATCCCATTCTCAGTGTCTCTAGACTAGGAACATAAAATTAGTAATAAACGTTCAGTATCCTTGAATCCTCATGATTGTGATCTCATCACAGATACTCAAGAGACACCTATTTTATTCCAAGGGGTTTATCCAGTTACTCATATAAATATTAACAATAATATTGAGACAAAATGTGAAACAGGATAAAGAGTGCTTTTATTTATTTGCGACAATATAAAAAGGTCCACATATGTCCTAATCTAATCAAAAGATTGTCTCTAAGACATCCATATACTAACACGCGCAACAGCTTAAAATAGCATTTTCTCCGAACGACCGGAAAACTCCGGATCATCTGATCAAGGGTAATTAAAGGACAGTGGTTAATGTTAAAAATTAGAGCTTCTAAATAGGTTATGAATTTAAGGACGTTTAGTGGAATCAGAGGGAAATTCAAATAAGTTTGAAATCGCGTGAGGTGGCGGTGGGGCCCACCTCATTTAAGTAACTTGACACATGTGACACCATGTCACTATTCATCACCACTTCTCTCTCTCTCTCCCCCTTTGAAACCCGCGGCTGCCCCCTCCCCCATGGAAACACACACACTTTGATTTCTTTCTCTCTAACTCCACCAAATCCTAACCAAACCCATTGATTTTTGTGTTGAAATTCATTGGAAATCATTTTCTAAAGCCATTGGTGGTACCCTTGAACCTTGAATCCCCCTAGATTTTGAGAAAAACCCTCCCCTAGGTCGCGGCTCACATTGGTAGATTTGTGTTCATGTTGTTGAGTGATGCTCCAATGGTCTAGTATGTCTTGGAGGAGCCTTGTGCCTAGCTTTTGAGTAAGTTTCTACACCTTATTGATGGTTTAATTTTCGGATTTGATTCATGAACCCTAAAGGGGGTTTTGTTGATTGGTGTGTTTAGAGAGCTCAAATTGAAAATGTTTGAACATGAATGTGACTTAGAATGATGTGTAGTAGCCATAAATGCAATAAAAATTATTGATGAAAAATGTGATTTTTTAACTTAGAAAATTTCGAGGATGTCATGACTTTGGGTTTGATGTTATTGTTAGGATTGTATAATGGGATTGTGGTATGGTTGTATGATGATATAATGGGATTGTGTGAGGTGTGGAGTAGTTAAAATTGATTGAAATTCCTTGGTGTGGCATTGGATGCAATTCGTCCATTTAGGGAAAATTAGGGAATTGATGTTGTTGAAAATTGTTTGAGTGATGTATTATGTGTTAAATGGTAACTAGATGAGTTGTGTGGTGGTTGGAAGGTTGGAGAACCAATGGAAAATAATTGATGGTGGAGAGTTGTAAAGGAACCTAGAGCAAAATATTAGGCAAAACGACGTTTGAAAGACGTAAAATGAAAAGTGGCACTTCATATGGCCTTTTGGTAACCTAGGGATGCCTAAGAAAATGAGAAAGAAAATTTAGAAAAATAAATTGTAAAATAAGCCTACCTTGGCCGAACCTACATGGTGTAGGGAAGGTTTTTGACATTTTTCGTATTCTGATAGAATTGTCGTGTATTGAAGATTTGTACATGGTTGTTGTAGGTTGCCGTACGTTGATTTGAACCCTGAACCATGAGTTTGGTGGATTGCCCTTGGTCCTGGACCAAGTGGGATTGAGGTAAGTTATTGGAACCATGCTTGTGTAATTGATGACTTGCATGTGTTGTATGAATTTTAAGTAATTGGGAATGTCCTCTGTGTAGGCATTTCTGCTGTATAAAGAGCTCGAAGAATATATTATTGGGAGCTAAGTGACGAGGACTAAACAGGTAACCTCTTGGTACTGGGGCTTGATCCCCTTGTTGTTCCACCATGCCCGTTGAGGGTGATGGTAGGAAATGTATGTAAGTAATGTAGAATAACATGATCATGCATTTAGTATGTATATTAGTACATAGAAAGTATCGAGTCTCTGGCCAGTAGACAGTTTTCCTTCGGGCGTTTCAGACTTCCACTGGATAGGTCTCCTAGAGGGAGTTCCAGTTGACCTAGGGTCATGGTGTGTGATCCGGATAGGAGCACACTAGGAAGTCTCGGGTGTATATGGATGGAGGGGTGCCTTGGTTGGATGTTCTAGAAACACGCCTTGGTTTAGACCCGTAGCCTTATATGCCGAGCCATTAGGCAGGACATTGCGTGGTATTGGTAGCGACCATTCCAGCTTCGTCGTATTTTGTATCCCTATGTTCCCCAGTTTCTCTAAATCCCTTGTTATATTTCGTTTTCAAGATGTTATTTTATATTATTTATATGCATCGAAGTGAACCATTGGGCGGAGTATTATCCAGAACCTCTGGGTTTCTGAGATATATCTGCGTATCTCACCCCGTCTTGGGGCCATTATTTCAGGAGGTAGTAGTGGTACCGGAGCGGCGGGCAAGAAGCCCGTAGGATGACTAGATGGAGTATTTTATATTTTGCATTTTGATGGCCATTGGGCCTAGGCTAGACTTAGGGCATGAACATTGTATATGTTGTTAGGATGAGATTTATGTCATATTTGTTCATTCTATTTTTGCCTAAGTCTAGATACATGTAGTTTATGATATTTGGAGATTTATGTATTATGTTGTAATTTGGATAATTGTAAGTATTGTAATTGAACCTTGTGTAATGTGAAGCATATGTAATATGATGAAAGGGAAATAGGCCTATTTTAGGATTATAAGTATGTGTATGATTAGCAAATGCAAACAATTGGACTTTGATGATTGAAACGTATTAAGTATTAATAATGGAAGAAATGTGATACGTATTGTATAAGTAAAATAAACTGTGATGGGTTGTAAGTTCCCCAAGGAATTTTTGGTCCTTGTGTGTGCCACCCAATGGTTATTAGGAACATTTGAGGTCCTAGATCACATTAGCAAATTTGGGGATTTTTGTAAAAACAAAGGAAACTCTGGCGAAATTTTTAGAAATTGGCATAATTTAGGTGAACTTCGGGAGAGCATATCTCCCTCCACAGAGGTCCAATAGGGACATGCCATACGCCGTTTTGAAGATTGTGATGTCCTCTATCTTGTGGCAAAATTTGATAAAATTATGGGTTGAACGTCGGCCTGGAGAAGGCAGAGAGTGAAGACTACCCATTTGCTCACTGCACATGTGGTAGTTCTGGATCGATTTTGGGAAATTTTTTCCCGCTTTGTTTATTGATCAAATTAGGTGTATGATATATCAAATTGAATATTGAGGTGTCTAGTTTGTTGTATAAAAATTTGAGAGCAATTGGTTGAGTGTAGTTTCTGCAGTAATTCGTGGAGTGAGGAATGTTTGGAGTTGTTTTGGGGTTGGTTGGCAGTTTTGCTTGTCCAACTTTAAACGGAGATATCCGGAGCAAACGAGCTCGAAATAACTCATGTGATAGCTTCCTAGAAAGGTAATTTATTCTAGAACAACATACTAAGACATGAGGAGTGTGCGTCATGCGGTTTGTCCGCAGAAAAATAAAGACCGGACCATGTTCGGATGGGTAGAAAACGTGAAAGTGAGAAATTAGCTAAGTGGGTTTAGGGGAACCCCTTAGTGACTTGGGAGATGTAAAATAAGATATAAAAGTAGATTAAATAATTATTCCCCAAAGAGTTTACAGAGTTGGTCACAACTTTTATTTATTACGCTTTTTATTGTTTTAAACGTTCGCGTAATAAACGGAAAAAGTTTACTTGCATTTTTATAAATGAACTGCTATGATTGTAACTGCGCTTAATATCATAATTAATGTTAACAATACCGGTGTGCAACGGGCTGTTACATTTTATGGTATCAGAGCAGTTTTGTAAGGGAACTCTGATAATGTATAACTGTATTTTGTGTTGCATAGCTATCTGTGAACTGTTTATGATTAATGTGTTAGTATATGGATGTCTTAGAGACAATCTTTTGATTAGATTAGGACATATGTAGACCTTTTATATTGTCGCAAATAAAAGCACTATTTATCCTGTTTCATATTTTGTCTCAATATTACTATTAATATTTATATGAGTAACTGGATAAACCCCTTGGAATAAAATAGGTATCTCTTGAGTATCTGTGATGAGATCACGATCATGAGGATTCAAGGATACTGCATGTTTATTCCTAATTTTATGTTCCTAGTCTAGAGACACTGAGAATGGGGATTAGTGATCTCGGGTAAGACTAGCACGACTTATCTACTTGTATTTGGATGCAAGTTAAAGACCTCATGAGCTACAGATATGGAGATGTCTTAGCTAAAGTCGTGGGTGGACCTATAAGGGTATAGCTCGCACTGAACTGGCCCACAAAGAGACTCTATGAGGAACTCTCACAGAGAGTATCATTAGAGTAGTCTCTTTATATTTGGGTATGTCTTTTCTAAGACCAGAAGTTATTACCTAGACTGTGTTCTAGAAGGCATGCTTTGATTGTGCACCTCGTCTGCCTGAAATATGGAGACTCGTAGGTATACTGTTGGGCTTGTCCTGAAAGAACACAGGGCTAGGGTGATAAGCTGAAGGAATTCGTCAAATCTCTGTGAGAGATTAGGTTATCTGTAAATCGGAGAAAGCGGGATGGCATTTACAGGGACTCGGGAATCTATGCATAGTAAAAGAGATCATGAGATGATCTGCCTTTAGAGTCTGTAAATTGAAGATTCCCTATTTCGAATAAAGCTTACCCTAAACCGCAGGGGTTGATACGCTTCCTTACCCTAGGTTTTATGGGAAGGTAACCGAGACGAAAGGAAATATATACGGCAACCAAATATGTGTAATAGGATGATTAAGTCATTAATCTAACTAGTTCTGGGGCAACAAAGCATTGCTAGTGCTCTGTGTTGTCATTAGATGAGTTGTGGGCTTATTGGGCCCAAGCCCATTTATGTCAGTGGCTATGTTGGACCTAATGGGTCACACACTAACACCTAATTGTCTAGATGCTCTAGCATTAAAGGTATTGGACCTAACAATTGTTATTAGCCCAAGAAGTAGTTTGGAACTCCACAGATAGGGTGGAGGGCGCATGGATCAAAGTAATGGGTTGGATAGTCCAAGACATTACTAATTAATTTAATTAGTTAAATTAATTATCAAATGTTTAATTTTTGACTTTTGAATTTGAAATTTGAAATTTGAATTTTGAAATTCGAATTTTGAATTTTGAATTTGAATTTTGAATTTTGAAACTTGAATTTTGAATTTGAATTTTGAAATTTGAAATTTGAAATTTGAATTTGAATTTAGAATTTGAATTTGAATTTAAAATTTAAGTGTTTGAAAGTTTGAATTCAAATGTTTGAAATTCGAATTTGAATTGGCTATGAAAAGTTGTTTCATAACAAAAGGATAAGATGAGATCTTGTTGGAACATATCAGGAGGAGATCTTTTGGACATAATCCAAGGATAATGGGGCGCTGATTTTGGCTAGATTTGATCATCAAAATCAGCTCCAGAAGATACGGTCTGTTGGGAGAATATTTGAGTGAGTTGATTTAAGTTTGAAATGCAACTAACTCAAATGTATCTAGTCACCTTTTAGGCTATATGGGGCGCACCATATAGCTGATTATATGATGATTCATGATCAGATTTCTGACTAGGTTTTGAACTTAGTCTCATGAGAATATTCTGGGATGTTGTTGGCAATTTTTGAAATGCAACAACTCCACTTATTCTCTCCCCATAGGGCGCCACTTTGATCAGATTTTTGGGAGAAAAATCTGATTTGTTTTTGAAACTTAAAAGGCTCCTCTTGTGTGCTTAATGGGTAGTTAGTTCCGCCTTAAGTTTTTGTGAAAAGCCAAGCCTTTCTCTACTCATCCATGCGCCCCTTGTGAGGTTTTCTCTTAGAACACTTCACTCTTCTAAACACTTTTACCTAGCCTCCTGCATCACACACTGAGCGCATAGCAAGCCTTATTGTGGTGATCAATCAGCATTCTTACTGGAAGGAGTTCCTGTATCTAGACGCGGGTGGTGTGGATCAACGTTAGAGGGTCTGAACCCTTCAGACCTACCTTGATCATCTTGAGTTTTCACGAACAAGGTATGACATACGTCTTAAATATGTATCTTGATATGCATGTGTGTTCCGCTTGCGAAAAATTTTTGTTTTTCCCTCACGCATGTTTCGGCCTTCAAGGCCAATTCTACTTTCAAGTGGTATCAGAGCCCGGTTACTTTACCATAAACGGGTGATGGTACCTTGTTTGTGAACCTGTTTCTCACGGTTAAAATTTCTTTAAAGAGTTAAAGATTCAATTTTTATGTATGGATTTTAATTTACAATACTTTAAACGGTTAAAGTTTTGTTTTTGTTTTTTTTATGAACATCTTAATTTGATTGATGTGTTCATATATCCATATGTATTCATGGTTATCATTCTTTTCTTTATGAATGTTTTAAAAGGAAACACATTTTTGAAAGGTGGAGTTCGACCATGAAAGGTGTTTTGAACACCTTGATTGTTTTCTTATTTTTCATGAATTGTTTCATGAGCAAAGCTTGTAATAAAATTTTTCAAAAATTAATCTCATATACATTAGTATATGGTTCGGCCATCAAGTGTAGATGGCTACATGCATGGTTTAAATTTTATGTTCTTTGAGAAAGAGTCAATAAAATTTGAGTTATATTAATGGTTGTATATAATTCGGCCAATTGAGAAATCTAAGAAAATTTTAATTTTAATTTTTTGTTTTGATGTTTAATTGTTAAATATCAAGACATATGTGAAAAACATATTATATGATAATATTTTGTACTTGTGAGTTGTCTAACATTTCAGGTGCAAAAGAGGAAGGGGATGGTCATGGTGCCCGAAGTTTAAATTTCGAATTTTAAAAATTAATGTGTAATTTTTGCTCTTTAAATTAGAGTTGTAATTTGATTTTTAAATTTTGTATTTTAAATTTTGTCCCTCCAAAATATTTTGGAGTTTCTTTAATTGTAATTAGAGAATTTAGGCTAGTGGCGTATAGACGACAAGAAGCCGTGGCTTGAGAAGCAAGATGGACAAAAGATCGAGCACCATGACTATCTCAAAATAAATTGTTTTATTTGCATGTATGTTTTGTAGGACTAGCATGCATGAGATAGTGCATCACGATATGTATGCTTTATTGCTTATGACGTCTAGTATGCATGAATTGGACAAATCGCATTTGTATGATTATTATGCACGTCCAATTTCGACTAGTCTAAACCGATAGATGTATGACATAGGTTACGACTAGCATGATAATATATTAATGCGTTTGATGAGACCTAATAAAATCCCTAAATAAAAGGAACCCTTAGAAGGAATAAATTATTAAGCATATGATTACCTCCCACCACCAATATTACTCGAACCTCCTCTACATAGTGGTGCTCCACAACTCAGTTGGGACCCACTGTTTCGTTGAGTAAGAGTAGTATTAGAAGTGTTAGACACTTAGGGTGCTGGTTAATGCTTAACTGAGGCATAAGTTGCAGGCCCAGCCGAGCTTATGGGCTTAGGGTAATAATGTTAGGTTGGTTGCATGAGATGCACCACTAAATGACAAGGAGTTGTCAACCTAATGTTAAGAGAGGGTATGAGATACTGTTGATTAGGATCAACCCATTATTTAAAATAATCTTGCGGTCTCAGACGAGGGTTAAAATAAATAATCGCACTCTTAATCTCACTAAGGTAAAATCTAAAAGTAGATTAGCCCTAAGTCAAATGGTAAGGGTCATTGACTTAGATAAAATAGTGGGAGAGGCAAATTATTTAAAGTCTTTGATAAATTGTAACACGACAATATATTAATTAATCTTTCTTTACATTTTTTCAATTTTTAGTATGACTAATCCACTGTCACTGCGCTCAATAGTTGATACGAATAAACTGACTGGTTCAAATTTTATGGACTGGTATCGAAACCTGAGAATTGTTCTTAGGGCCGAAAAGATTGCCTAAGTTCTTGATGGTGCATTACCCGTAGCTCCTAGGGAAGGGGAAGATGGGTTCGCGGAATATGATTTCGAGGCCCACAAACAACACATGGATGACAATACGATGGCAGTATGCATCATGTTGGCATCCATGTCACCTGAACTGCAAAAGCAGCATGAGCATATGGATGCTCCCTCTATTGTCTTACATCTCAAGGAGTTGTATGACGTTAAAGGCAGGCATGAGAGGTATGAGGCCTCTAGAGAACTGTTCTCTTGCAGGATGTCTGAGAACATGTCTGTTAGCAGTCATGTTCTTAAGATAATCGGGCTGATTGAGAAGCTAGGAAATCTAGGCTTCTTGATGGATGCCGAACTGAGTAATGACTTAGTCCTGGCCTCAGTTCCACCTTCCTTCAGTCAATTCATAATGAATTATAACATGCATGGGATGCTTGTGAGCTTGCCTGAATTGTTAAGTATGTTAACAACTGCTGAAGTGTCTATCAAGAAGGATATGACACAAACTCTTCTGATTGGTGGGCCTAGCAAGGCCAAGGGTAAGGGTAAGGAGCCTGCTAAAGGTGACTCCCTTAAGCCCAAAGGAAAATCCAAGAAGAAGAAGGGCAACAAGAAGGGTAAGAAAGCATCCAAGGACAAAGGCGATGCTGAGTGCTTCCATTGTGGCAAGAAAGGCCATTGGAAGAGGAATTGTCCAGACTACCTGAAGAGTGTGAAGGACAAGAAGCATGGTGATGCTTCTGCCTCAGGTACTTTCATGATTAAGATAAATTATTCTTGTGCTAATCCGACTTCATGGGTATTGGATACCGGTTGTGGTTCTCATATCTGCAATATGTTGCAGGTGCTTAGGAGCCCAAGGAGATTGGAGAGAAACGGGGTGGATCTTCACGTTGGCAATGGAGCAAGGGTTGCTGCTCAATGTAGCTATGAAACGACCTAGAATAGATAATCAATCTTATCTTTGGCATTGTAGACTAGGGCACATAAACGAAACAAGATTGTCTAGGATGCATGCAGATGGATACCTAGATTCCATGGATTTGGAATCCTATGGACAATGTGAATCTTGTCTAGCTGGGAAAATGACTTGTCACAAGCCCAAGGGGCTTGAGAGTCTCAGGGCTAGTGAGTTATTAGAACTCATTCACACTGATGTTTGTGGGCCAATGTCTATAGAGGCTAAAGGAGGATACTCCTATTTCATTACCTTTACTGATGACAAATCAAGATTTGGGTACGTGTACCTAATGAGATATAAATCCGAAGCCTTTGAAAAGTTCAAGGAGTTTAGGAATGAAGTAGAGAAACAGTGTGGCAAGATGATTAAGACATTACGATCAGATCGTGGTGGTGAATATCTGAGCCATGAGTTTCAGGATTATTTGAGAGAAAATGGAATTCTCTCGCAGTTTACTGCACCCTACACACCACAGTAAAATGGTGTCTCCGAAAGGAGAAACAGGACCTTGTTAGACATGGTCAGGTCTATGATGAATGAGACTCAACTTCCAAAATCGTTTTGGGGATATGCCCTAGACACAGCGGCATACCTTCTAAATAGGGTACCGTCTAAATCTGTTCAGACCACACCATATGAGATATGGAATGGTAAGAGACCCAATGTAAGAACCCGCACCGTTAATTAAGGAATTTAATTAATAAATTACGAGAAAATAGGAAATGATTCCATAATTGACCCTAATAATTATTTATGAGGCTTAATAATCGTAATAAGTGATTAAGAATGCTGAAAGTCGCTTTTCGGAAGAAAAGTGCAGATACCGGTTCTGCTAGTCGGTATAAATGTGTGCCGAAAAAGTATCCCGGAAAATTAATGTAAGTGCATGATAATTACTAGAATAATATGTAGGACTTGTAAAACGAGTTTCAAGTCCAAATAATGAGATCTGGTGCTGGAAACCGGTAGTGGCTTGGAAAAACGCGTACCAGAAAAGTGCTCAGAAAATTATAAGAAAAATATGATAAATCTTAGAAAATTATGTAGTTTCAGAATCCAAAGTTTGGGATTAAAATGCTAAGCGTAGCAATTAAAGTTAACACTGTGTGTTTAAGTGGCTTGGGCTATAAATACCCTTTGTAAGGGCACAAAACCCTAGAAAACAGTTTCTCTACGTGAGTGTGTGAGGGTGGCTGATCAGCTTGGCTGACTTGTGGGGTTTCTTCTCCATTTTGGGTCCAAGACACTTCCTTTCTTGATTTTTCTTCACACTTTCACTTGGGATACACTTGGTGAGGGTGAGAGCTAGCCTTGGGACTCTATTGCTGGTCTTTTCTGAGTTGAGATAGCTGCTGTGTGTGATGTTTTGAGGCTGACTTGGGTTGGTTGTTTGTGGGAGCCTTTGTTTTGGCATTGTGAGGTCCAAGAAGCTTCCTTTGTGTTGAAAGGTCCAAGCTTGTTGATCCATTTTCGTGCACCTTGTTGAGTCAGTCTTGAGGGGCTGATTGTGAGCTCCAAAGAGTAACCTCTTCTTCTGTTTTGGCCTTTGGTATGTATACCAACCTTTAATCATGAGTTTAATGCTTAAAAATGAAAGCTTGATGCATGTTAAGGTTAAAAGATGATAACTTGTTGTTAGGTGAGGCTTAACACATCTAGAAATGCATGATTAGGTGTTTCAAATCGGTAAAAAAGGAACCTTTTGGGGATATCTTCACGAAATCGCAGAAACTGCATTATGTCGTGAGATATCCGGATATTTGTCGAACTGATATCCGGATATTGGATATCCGGATACGTGGTTTTGGGATATCCGGATATTGGATATCCGGATATGTGAATCTGTATATCCGGATATTGCATATCCGGATATGGACAGCGAGATATCCGGATATTCTGGGATTTCGCAGAACAGCAGCTGTGCTGTGTGTACAGTAGGCTATTGGGGGTTTGTGGACCCTAGTTTGATGAAGTTGAACTTCTGTATTTAATGGATTAAGCCAGAATCACGGGATTAAGGGCTTGTGGCTTTGTTAGAAGCTTTAAGACTTGAAAACGTAATGAAAAGGCGTTGTCTTAATATTGTATGCTTGTGGTGCATGTTGTTGATGTATTGTTGGTCCATAACAGATTGTGAATCTGCTGTGTTTGGACTTTGAGCTGTGAACTCTTGGCTTTTGGAGTTAGCTTGCAAGGTAAGCTTTCGTGTCCTCGGTTTAGCCATGTTGTGGTTCCACCATGTCCCATGGGGGTATGGTTTATGCATGTTGTGTACATGCTTTTGAATAATTGATATGTTGATTGAACTTTACATGTAATTGCTTTTAATATGCATGTGTTGTTTCATTTTGACGGGAAGCCTGAGTATGTAGCGCCATACAAGACGGTGTACCGGGGTGAATGCAAGTGGTACTTGCACGGTGTGTAGGTGATAGACGTATACCTGCACTGTCTCTGGCCAGTAGATTAGTATTGACACACATGGCATGATTATTTGCTGCATTGCATTGTTTTAGAAATGATAAATGATAAACTGTTTTGAACTTATATTGCACATGTAAGTGAGCTTGGGGTGGAAGATCCTTGAGGACTCACTGACTTACTGAGATTTCTAGATTAGAGATCTTACCCCACGTTTGGGGAATGCTTATTTCAGGATCATGTAGTATGGGTACTGATGCCTCGGGCGGCAGGAGGCCGGAGCTTAGCTGATTATGTTTTACTGCTTTATGTTAGCATGACTGGATTTGGGATGCTGTTTATGTTTTCCGCTATTTATGATATGTTGTTGTTGAGACTGATGTTAGGCATGTTGCCTTATTGAGTGAGCATGGGGATTGTCCATGACACTTTCTGTTAGTACTTTTAGTTTAGAGTTGTATAAACTGTTAGATGGTCCGGTCTACGTTGTTGTAGTTCCATGACTAGAGCCACACTTATATTATCTATTCTATGAGGTATTTCAGTTAGCTGTTTTATTGCAATTACATACAGGCGATGTTTTATTAATTGATTTTTAAGCAAGTTGGTAATGTTAATGGCATCATAATTGAAAAGAAAAAGAAATTCCGCATTTTAATTAAGCGCAGCTTAATACGATATTATGATAACATTACCGGATATATACGGGGTGTTACATTTATGGTATCAGAGCAATGGTTCGAGGGAAAAGCCTGTATGTATTGCAATTGCTAGGTTGTTTGGTTGTGTCTGTCTTTGTGTTTACTCCGTCGAATTTTATTATGATGATGTATATGTGATCACATTGCGTGGGCCTGATCAACTCATAATTTGTGTAACTTGTGCAGAGTCATGGTAAGGTCCGGGAGAACACGGGAGACTTCTGAGGATCAACCCGATCCTATCCTGACTGCATTGGCTGAGATGCAGGCGACTAGGTTAGCCGATCAGGAGGCCACTAGATTGGCCAACGCGGCAATGATGGAAGCTGTTCACGAGGCGAACCGGATAGCCGCAGCTGAGGTTCGTGAAGCGAACCGGAGGACCACTGAGGAAGTCCTCGAGGCGAACAGGATGGCGAACATGACGATGATGAGAGTCATGTTGGAGGAGATGAGGGCTGGTCATGCTGTAGGCCATGCACCACCACCTCCACCTAGTGTTCAGGAGGAGAGCCATAGTCACATCGGCAGTGCTACTCATGCCGCTGAGACAGGGGAGCCCCTTGTGGGGATTGCTGAGGATCGTGATTTGATTGATCACCGGCTGAATGCTTTCAGGAAGCATAAGCCGCCTGTGTTTGAGGGGTCTTTGGATCCTATTGCTGCTGCGAGATGGCTAGAGTCGCTGGACAAGATCTTTCGGGTTATGCAGTGTACAGACCCACAGAAGCTGATGTTCTCGACTTACATGCTAGAGGGCGATGCCCATGAGTGGTGGACGCACACCTCTCGTGCTTTTAAGAGGCAGGGTCGTGTCATGACGTGGCCATTCTTTGAGGAGTGCTTTCTGGGCCGATACTTTCCCTATGATGCGCAGGAGAGAAAGCAGGGAGAGTTTAATCGTTTGGTACAGGGCTCGATGTCTGTTGATGAGTACCTGTCTAAGTTTAATGAGCAAGTGAAGTTTGCGAACTTCCGGATGGTTCCTCCTACTCCGTTGTTTCTGGCAGCTAAGTTCCGCAGGGGACTTAGTGAGGTGATTGCTGAGCATCTTGCTGGTGCTGCTTCGAGGGACTTTGGTACACTGGTACAGCAGTGTAAGGACATCGAGGATGTTTGCGTGGCAAGCAAGGTCAAGAGGGCCAAGGTTGAGGAGAGCAAGGGAACAGGTGGTTCCACTCCTGCTCCTACTTCTTGGAAGGACAGGAGGTTTGCTGATAAGGGCAAGGGAAAGCAGTTAGCGACTAGGCAGGCGCCTGGTCAGTTCAAGAGAGTTGTTTCACATCAGAGGGGTTCTGCTAGGCCTCTTACCACTCCGAGATGTTCGGGATGTGGAAAGGAGCATGTGGGACGCTGTGCTACGGGGCAGTTGCTGTGTTTCAAGTGTGGCAAGGAGGGCCACTTCTCTAGAGATTGTCCGTCGTCGACGGCGAGAGCTGCAGCTGTTCAAGCACTTCCTTTGCAGATGGTTCCGATGGCATCTTCTTCGGCACCTGCAGTGCCACCTTCTGTTGGGAGAGTGTATACACTGGATAGGCAGCAGTCGGACCGCGCTCCGAACCTTGTCAGAGGTACTGTGTCTATTGGTGATTCTTTTGTGGATGCTATCTTTGATTCCGGGGCTACTCATTCGTTTGTTGCTACCCCGATTGCTTTGGGGCTTGAGTTGCCCAGTGTTGTGCTTTCTCCACCGTTGCGGGTGACTACCGCCACCGGAGAGATTTGTGATTCTACCACTGTACATCGCGATGTAGCGTTTCAGCGGGATGGCCGTGAGTTCTCGGTAGATCTGATAGGATTGCCGATGGCCAGCCTTGAGATTATTCTGGGCATGGATTGGTTGTCTAGAAACTGTGCATTGATTGATTGTTGTGCAAAGCGAGTGGTGATATCTCCGTGTGATTCCACAGCTAGTTCCTCGCCATACATTTCACTGCTGCAGGCCAAGAGAGCGTTGCAAGCAGGGGCATTGGGTTATGTCATGTTGGGTGGTTTGGTGAGTGGGACACATGAGGATATCACTGGCATTCCTGTGGTGGGGGAGTTCCTTGAGGTGTTTCCTGAGGAGATTCCTGAGTTTCCGCCACAGCGGGAGATAGAGTTCTCCATTGACTTGTTGCCCGGTGTGGGGCCGATTTCTTTAGCTCCTTATCGAATGTCGCCACCGGAGTTGGCTGAGCTGAAGAAGCATATTGAGGATCTTTCGGCGAAAGATTTCATTAGACCGAGTGTGTCTCCTTGGGGAGCACCGGTCATCTTCGTGAAGAAGAAGGACGGGACAATGCGATGTTGCACCGACTACAGGCAGTTGAACAAGGTGACAATCAAGAACAAGTATCCTCTTCCTCGGATTGATGATCTGTTGGATCAGCTCAGGGGTGCTTGTGTGTATTCCAAGATAGATCTCCGGTCCGGATACCATCAGATTCGGGTGAAGCCGGAGGATGTCCCGAAGACCGCGTTTCGTTCGAGATACGGTCATTTTGAGTATTTGGTGATTCCGTTTGGACTCACGAATGCGCCGGCAGTGTTCATGGATTACATAAACAGGATTTTCCAGCCGTATCTGGATCAGTTCGTGATTATCTTCATTGATGATATTCTGATCTACTCCAAGACTGAGGAGGAGCATGCGGAGCATCTGAGGATAGTTCTGCAAGTGCTGAAGGAGAAAAAGCTTTATGCTAAACCTTCTAAGTGTGAGTTTTGGCTCAAATCAGTCAAGTTTCTGGGGCATGTGATTTCAGCAGATGGAGTTGCAGTGGATCCCAACAAGATTGAGGCCGTGTTGGATTGGGAGAGGCCCAAGACAGCTACGGAGGTGAGGAGCTTCTTAGGTTTGGCCGGTTACTATCGGAGGTTCATCAAGGGTTTTTCCACGATGGTTCTCCCTTTGACTCGCCTTACCCGAAAGGAGACTCCATTTGTGTGGACTCACGAGTGTGAGGCGTGCTTCCAGGAGTTGAAGGAGAGATTGACTTCTTCACCTGTGTTGATCCTTCCTGATCCTGAGGAGCAGTTTGAGCTTTACTGTGATGCTTCTGGAAAGGGGCTGGGCTGTGTGCTGATGCAGTCTGGTAGAGCTGTTGCTTTTGCTTCGAGGCAGTTAAAGCCTCATGAGGAGAACTACCCGACTCATGATTTGGAGTTGGCTGTGATTGTGTTTGCTTTCAAGATTTAGAGGCATTATCTTTTTGGTTTGAGGTTTGTGGTGTTCAGTAACCACAAGAGTTTGAAGTACCTGTTCGACCAGAAGGAGTTGAACATGAGGCAGAGGAGATGGATGGAGTTCATAAAGGACTACGACTTTGAGCTAAGGTATCATCCTGGCAAGGCCAATGTGGTAGCTGATGCTTTGAGTCGGAAATCCAGTAGTTCATCCAGTTTGCTACTTGGTAACTTCGATGTGGTTGAGAAGTTCCGCCACTTGGCAGTATCCGTGTGCGAGCGTACTTCTCGGGTTGGAAGCATCAGATGTTGTGAACGAGCTGCTAGAAAAGATTAAAGAGGCACAAGTTCAGAGAGAGTGTCTGGATTGTATGAAGAACCAAGATGGTGTGTCTTGGAATGATGATGGATTGCTTTTGTTCCAGTGGAGGATTGTGGTTCCTCGAGGTCCGTTGACAGAAGAGGTTATGGCAGAAGGCCATAAGGGTCAGTTTTCTATCCACCCTGGTGCTACTAAGATGTATCAAGACTTGAAGAAGAACTTCTGGTGGCCGGGCATGAAGAAAGATGTTGCTATCTTTGTGTCCAAGTGTTTGGTTTCCCAGAAAGTGAAGATTGAACACCAGAAGTCGTCTGGTAAACTTCAACCTCTTGAGATTCCGGAGTGGGAATGGGAGAGCATTTCCATGGACTTCGTTGTGGGTCTGCCGAAGACTCAGGTTGGCTGCTTGGTCGAACCGAGAGTTGCTCGGGAATATTTCTTTCAGAGAGCAAGAGTGTAGAGTAGTAATCAGGATTGCCAACAGGAGCAACCTACTCTGACTAAGAGCAACCCTCTTCAACTATACGCAAGCGTACGTGTCAAGCAATATAGGGTATTATAGCCCCAGATTTATCGTCCTCAGGGAGCAGTTGTGAAGTAAGAAGCGCTAAAGGAAACTTAATTTGTAAAATGGAGCAATAAAAGAAATCACTATTCTCAGCTAAGCTTCACAAAGAGCAATCTCTGGGCAGCTAGTTAAACAATGTTAACCATTCTGAACCAGATGAGAGCAGTGAATGACTTAGCATGGTCATCGAATAAAATGGCATCAATTGAAGTAACTTTAAGAGCAGTCAACGAAATGAAAGTAAGAGCATCAGCTAGTAAAACACAGTTCAGTTATCGTGAGGAAAAGGTTGTGATAGGAATTGAGTTAAGATTAATTTTAGAAAGAAAAAGATCAAGTAGGTGTTACGGGTTCCATGTTTTCATCCCTTTGGTTAACCCTGCCTGGTAGCATATTTTACAAGTGGATTTTGCTCCTTCCCTTGTTTTGCTATAGGTAAGCAGAGGGTAAGGCCTTACTCTCCACGTTACTCCATAGTACTTGGAGTTATATGCAAGGAAACCATGTTGCCTTCTCAAAAGAGCATGGATTCACATGGCAGTGCTCCCCATTCCAGGTGTTTATCCCTCCTTTCTTCAGGCTAAACTACCCCAAGATTTTGAGAATGCTCCACACGCCTTTGTCAGTGTTTCATTAACCGAGTGGTCCCAGGATGAGGTTGCCAGCCCAAAGGGTTTCACAAATCAATAAATTAAACCAAAGAGCAACTCAAAATTCATTTATAAAATATGTGTTCCTTACAAAGCTATCCTAAGACAAAATGGATTACTTCTATGGAACCCTCACCTACTTAGAGGAAGTTAGCTCCTAGTGAGCATTTTTACAAAGAAATAAGAAAACAAAGAGACAACCAGTCCTAGGATGGGTGCTGATCCTCCTCTTTATGAGGATTGCTTGTTCCTTTTATAGGGTTCTTCATTTGATCTCCATTGTTCCTTTCATCAAGGGTCGTGCTTTGTCTAAATCCTCTCCAATGGTAGCTTTGCTTCTTGCCAGCTTGGCCTTAAATGGAAGTGGTCCCCCTTGCTTTTGGCTCCCTTTGTGAGTAGGAGTATCGGATTCAGGGCAGCACCTCCACCTTCTCTGTTGTAGCTGACGTGGCGGCTCCCCATTGCTCAGCTTCTTTGCTTTCATACTGTAGCAGAGGCAGCACCTCCACCTTCTCTGCTGTAGCTGACGTGGCGGCTCCCCATTGCTTCCTTTGACTGCTGTTGTACTATAGCAGACTTCTTTTTCCTTTCTGCGCAACACTTTTTCTTCTCTCTTCATTTTGTGGTTCCTTTTGATGGGCCTTAGGTGTCCTGAACAAAGCAAACTAACCCAATAGTCATATGTGAAAAAGATAATGTTAAATTTGCTCCAGGTCTACCTTAATTCCCACTTTCGGCATTGCTCTGGTCCACTATTCAAAACAGTTGCTCTATATGAAAAGAAGAAGGTTGAAGGGAGTGATTTATAACCAAAACATGGGTTTTGTGGAACAATTTACACTTAATGGGCCTCAACTCTTGAGGACTATCAACACCCCAAAACTAGATATTACTCGTCCCGAGTAATCCTTCACAACCAACAGTCTTCTTGTGGCAGGGTAATGCTCCTTGAGATTATCGATGAAGAGTTAACTTAACTCCTTCCATTGCTTCATTAGAGCACTCATCTGACTTGTGAGTTTCACCAGCTTCATTGTGTGTGTGAACTCTTCCACTCTTTTAGTCAGTTTCCCACAGAGTTGCTTCCGGATTGAACTTTTTGGCTTGATTTCTTCTCTTACTTTCTAGCTCCCTTCTCTATTTCTTTCTTTTCAGGTCTTTTAACTGGAAGTCAATTACCCTTGTCTTTGCATAGGGCTGACCTTCAACAGCATGCTCTTTGAGCGGCTCTTGCTCTCACCTTGATGACTTGAGCTCTTTGAGCGAAATTTTTGGAGCAGAGGAGCTGACCCCTTTTTTTTTTTAAAAAAAAAAAAATAGGGTCAGAGTAATTTACTTAAACAGCCTGAAGTTCTTTCCTTGGTAACTCAATAAGTCCACTGAATAACAGAGTGTCCGATTTTTGGAGTGCTGCTTTTTGTGCATGGTGTTGCTCCAAATCAGAGTGATGCCCTATGTTGCTTTGTTAGAAACTGAAAACTCTTTAGGGCATCTCAAGGAGCAGAATCCTGGGCAAAAAGAATCATTGAGTAGATCAGGACACTTAGGACGGTAAACTTAGCAAAAATTAAAAACAATATTTTAAAAAATAAAAATAAAACAGGGTGGCGAATCCCTGGTACACCACAGAAGTCATTTATCTAAGAGCAAAGTCAGTAACATTCCACCACAAAACTTTCAGGCATTCATTCCAACAGATTTAAACAAGTTAAAAAGGATAGGGAACGAATGAACCTGGGGTCACCATAGCGACCCTTAATGCTCTCCAGTTTCTTGTCTTGCTCCGCTAAACGGAGCATTTGTTATTGCTTCTGGAGGGAAGACATTTGGAAACGGTGGATATGGAGTTTGTCCCTTGAATTTTTCTCCCCAGTTACTGGCGAAGATTTGATCCCGAGCTCGGTAGTACAATCGGAGTTGAATTTCCTCCTCTTTGATTTTCATCAATTCATCTTTCAAGAGCCCGATCTCCTCCTTCCAGTCTTTCCTGCTTTTTTCGTGGGCTTGCTCCCTTTCTTCCATTTTCTTGTTCATCATCTCTACTGCTTTCACCAGGTCTTTTACCGTGTTTTGCAAGGTTGAAGATCCCTCTCCTTCCTCAATCCTTTTTTTTCTGCGGCAGTGGTCCAGCATTTTTTATCTGGTCAAGTTCATTCTGCAGGGCCACCTTTTCTTTGTTGATGAGCAAGCTGGCTTCTTTCAGAGATTGCAGCTCCCTTCCAACTGTGTCTTCTAAGGCTTGGTTGTCTCGACTAGGAACTGCCTTCGTCCACCCCTTGCAGGAGCTCTCTTAAAGGGAAGTTTTTCCCTTCTTGGAGTTTTCTGAGGTTCTTCCTTCACATTCCCCGAAACTTCAGCTTCCTCTTCTTCCTCCTTTCCTTCTTTTTCTTCTTTCTCTTCTTTTTCTTCTTCCTCCTCACTTTCCAAT